>NW_007258045.1:60568-68687 GCF_000164805.1 Carlito syrichta | reverse complement strand
AGGTAGTCGTTCAAGGTCCACTTATGAGAGAACATGCGATACTCAGCTCTTTGCTTCTGTGAGAGATCACTCAGTATTATAGACTCTAAGTCCATCCAGGTTGCTGCGAAGTTCATGATTTTGTTCTTCTTTATGGCTGTGTAGTATTCCATTGTGTATAGATACCACATTTTTTTTATCCAGTCCTCTTCTGATGGGCAGCACGGTTGGTTCCATGTTCTTGCTGTTGTGAACAATACAGCAGAGATTTTTAAACTCAGATTAAAATATCAGACCAGGCTGGGCGTGATGGCTCACACCTATAACCCCAGCACTTAGGGGAGGCCCAGCGGGGAGGATCACTGGAGGCCAAGAGCTTGAAACCAGCCTGGGAAACATAGTGAAACTCCCACCTCTACAAAAATTATACACACACACACAAGTGTCAGACCTACTGAATTAGAATCCCCAGGGCAGAGTCTAGGAAACTATTTTTTGCAAAGTTCTCCCAGGTGGTCAGGCAGGTTTAGGACCTGTCTAGTTAGAAACTTTAGCTGACCTTTTCAGGTTACCCTACACACACACACACACACACACACACACACACACACACACACACACCTGAGTCTAGGAGAAGACAGAGGACGATGATATCAGGCCCTGTGCTTGGGATGAGACCGGTTTCATGAGAGCTGGTCACCCAACCCAGGAGCTTCCAATCTGTTCTGTTTCTGATGCTCTTAGTGTCGCAGTAATTTCCTCACAGAACCCTAAGCCCAAAGAAATACCTGTTGTTTATTGTTAGGCATAATGTAAGAAGTGTTTATGTCCCAACAACATAGCAGCCACTAAAAAAATGATAATAATGCATATAAATTGAAAACATGATCGTTTTAATTTATTCTTAAATAACCGCAACTTGTTACTAATTGGGATGTGTGTGTCTGTTGGGCACTGCACAATTTCTCAACTCTTGGAATTGGATTTGACACTGTCACTTTCGTTTCCTGTTCTATATTGATTTTCCCATGGTGCTTGCTTTTTGTCCTAACAAGTGACAAAAACTGAAAATGCAACTTCTTAACAATATGATGTTATCCAAAACCATGTCAGGCCATTTAATGTCGAAACTGCAAGCCATCCTGAGCTAGTTCACACCTCGGCGCAGAGTTTGGAAACAGTCTTGGGCCTGCTCCGACTCACCATCTCAACTGGTCCCACACTCCCCAGGGCCCACTGTGCTCCTCCTGCAAGCACCCCCTCTCTTCCTTTGACTCTGCCAAGCACTTTCCCACCTCAGGGCATGGCACCCTTGCTGTCCTCTCTGCCTGAAATACCCCGGGTCATGGCAAGCCTAACTCCTCAGCTCAAATGCCGCCTCCTCACTGAAGCTTCCTTGGGCCTCCTACCAAGCCACCTCTTCCCTTTCACCCTGTTTCCTGGTCTTTGTAGCTCTTGGGATTTCCTGAAATTATCCTGTTTCATTTACTTATTTTTAAGCCTCCCCACCCGACTGTGAGCTTTATGAGAGCAGAGACTTTTATTCATTGCTGTTTCCCCAGAACCCAGAACAAATGCTTAGCAATGAGTGGACAGTAAATAATCATCCAATGAATGAATGTAACCACTACACCCAGTCAGAGAGACAAAAGGTATGAAAAAGGCACTTTACATGTGTAAAAATAGATATTATTAGGTCAAGCGCAGTGGCTCATGCCCACCTTGGGAGGCCGAGGAGGGACAATTGCTTGAGTCTAGGAGTTCAAGACCAGCCTGGGCAACATAGCGAGACTTCATCTCTAATAAATAAATAATAGATATTATTAGCCTCATCTAACAGATGACAAAATCAAGATTCAGAGAAGTTAAGCAAATTCAAGGCTGCACAGCTACAATGGTAGGACTAAGGTTCAAATGCAGACCTGGCTGGGCGCAGTGGCTCAGTCTGCAATCCCAGCACTTTTGGATGCCAAGGCGAGTGGATTGCCTGAACCCTTGGGTTCAAGACTAGCCCGGGCAACTTGGCTAGACCTCATCTCTACAAAAAATAAAAACAAAAAACAAACAGAGGCAGACCTACCTGGATCCAAAGGCTGCTTTTCATAAAACATTATGCTGTACACCTTAAAATACACACAATAAAACCTAACACCTTTTTTTATTTTTTGGAGATGGGGATCTGGCTCTGTCGCCCCGGCTGGAGTGCGGTAGTGTGATCATAGCTCATTGCAACCCTGAACTCAAGTGATCCTCCCACCTCAGCCTCCCAAATAGATAGGACTATAAGCACGTGCCACCATGCCTGGATAATTTTATTTTATTTTTGTAGAGACAGGGTTTCACTATATTGTCCAGGCAGGTCTCGAACTCCTGGGCTCAAAGAATCCTCCCAACTCGGCCTCC
The DNA here is from genome assembly GCF_000164805.1 of Carlito syrichta. NCBI lineage: Eukaryota > Metazoa > Chordata > Mammalia > Primates > Tarsiidae > Carlito > Carlito syrichta. Next base: position 66,305 of record NW_007258045.1, on the reverse strand, counting down.
CAAGTCACTGATATTACAGGCATGTGCCCCCGTGCTTGGCTAAAAAAAAATTTGAACCACATTGCCTCCCACAGACTTTCTGTTAATTTCCTAGAAAAGCGGAGGTCTGTGGCAAAATCAAGAAACTGGGGACTAAGGGAGCTTCAGACTCCTTAGAGAAACTGTCCCAGCTTGGTGTTCACCTTCTAGAAGCCTCAGCCCCCACCTCCAGTAGAGAAGAGAAGAGGTGCCCCCGGAAAGGCTGTGCCCTGATTATTCCTCTGGCCGTGGCTGGTACTGGGGAGCTCTCTGACAGTCATATCTTCCAGCCTGGCCCATGTTCCCCTGTAAACCTAATGACGTGTGTCACTGACATTGCTGCCTGTAACTCCCAAGTTCCTGTTGATCATTCCGACAGGTAGGAAGCTAACACACACACAGCTGCAACCGAGGATCTGAGGAGCCCATCTTGCTCCCCCCAGGGCACTGGGTGCCAAGGGAGCACACCTTTTAGACAGTCCCTGGGTGCAGTGAGGATTATCAAGCCACACTCATCTGCGGTCCCGGGAATCTGGGATTGCCATGACTCCAGGGAAGAACCGTGGAGAGGACAATAGGGTGAGGACAATTTTTTGAGTTGGTAGAGTTTGAGAGTAACACGGTAAAACCAAGCCATATGAAGAGGGGAAATTGACAATCACAGGTCCCTTGATTTTACAATTCTTTTTTAGATTAGAAAATATCGTTTATTTAGAAAGTAAATTTGAGAGAGAGAGAGAGAAGATTCACCTCCCCAAGGTAGGGGAGGGGGCCAAAGCTTGGGTGACTGGACACCGAGTTTGAGACCCTCATAGAAAGGAGATTAAAATTTGTTCTGGGCTGGGCGCAATGGCTCAGCCTGTAATCCCAGTACTTTGGGAGGCCGAGGCGAGAAGATTGCCTGAGCCCAGGGGTTCGAGACCAGCCTGGGCAACTTGGTGAGACCTCGTCTCTACAATAAATCACAAAAATTAGCCGGGCATGGTGACATGCGTCTGTAGTTCCGGCTGCTTGGAAGGCTGAGGTGGAAGCATCTCCTGAGTCCAACAGGTCGAGGCTGTGGTGGCCGTGAGCATGCCACTGCACTCCAGCCTGGGCGACAGAGTGAGACTCCAACTCAAAAAAAAAATTGTTTATCTCAATACTATAAGAAAGGGATTGGCAGTAATGGGACACTGCCGGCGGGGGGGCACATAACATCAATAAGGGTACCCACACTTTACCTGTACAATGACCACATATGTACCTAATCCTGAATTGTACCTCCACAATTTTAAAATTTTAAAAAATGTTCTGTAAGCTATTGCCTTGCTAAGCTATGATAGGGCCAAGCCATGTTTCCTGGCTTTGGCTTCCTCCCCTACCTTGGGGAGGTGAATTTACTCTTTCTCTCTCTGTCTCTCTGAAATTTGCTTTCTAAATAAACTCTATTTTCTAATCTAAAAAAAGAATTGTTCTGTAAAATCACCTGTGATTGTCAATTTCCCCTCTTCATATGACTTGGTTCTACCGTGTTACTCTCAAACTGTGCAGTTCAGGCAGGAGGAGAATTCAGTTTTTCCCCCCTCACTTCTATACTGCCCTTGACCTCACCCAGCTGGCCCCTGCTTATTCAAGACTCAGTTGTGCTGGTGCCTCTTCCAGAAAGCCTGCCCGGGAAACAGGCTTCCTGGAAGACTGGGCTAGCTGCCTCTTCTGTGCTCAGAATATTCACATGTAACTGGATCTTGGTACTTACCACGCTGCATCATAATTATGTATCTGTGAGTCTGTCTGTGAGCCGACCTGAGGTAGGAACCATGGCCTATTCACTGTCATATCTCCAGCCCTTAGCACCATGACTGGCACACAGTAGGAGCTGGATACATATTTGGGCTGAAAGAGTTACTGGATTACCAGGCCACATGCTCTGACAGGTAGGTGGGACAGTACAATCACCACAGCTCTAGTCTCTGTGCCACTGACACTCAGAAGAACCCAGAAGAGACCTCAGAAGTCATCTAGCCTGGCACACGGTGCCTGCATCCTGAGGTCCCTGCCCTGGGAAGGGTGGCCTGCCAGAGCTGCAGACGCCAAGAGAAGGACATCTTAGGGAGGCCTTGACCACAAGCTGCAGTCTTTTCTGAAGGCTCTGAGCCTGCACCACTGGCCATCTAGAACCAATTGTTTGGCACTCAACTTCTTTGTCTTCCACTCCTGGTAGAAGCCCAAGCCTACCCCAGATCCATGCCAGGTCACTGTGATCGCTCCCTCGTGGGCTTATGATATCATGTCCAGCCTCCTTCACAGCAAAAACAGCTTGCCAGAAAAACTGTCAGAAACGCAATGAACACGAACCTGGGTAGCAAGAAAGAACAAAGGAGATGGCTCTTCACAGTGAATTTGTGACCGCCTGTCGGGGAAGCCAGGATCCAGGAGGTTTGTGGATCGGGCTTGAGTCATCAGCCTCTGCCCCTGGTACTTTCTTTCAGAAGCAGAGAGCACCCCTTTCATCTTGAACAGGAAGCCTGGCTGCTGTGGGAACCTGAAGGGACCAGTAATGAGAGAGAGGCCACAGCTCAGGAGAAAGGCAGGGGCTCCCCACTACAGGGACTGGCAGCTTCTCTGCCACTGAACTTGAGAGACTACAGAGAGAACATACACTTAGGAAACACGAGGTGACCAAGCATCTGCTGATGGGGCAAGAGCAGAGAACACTGACCGTCATGGGGAGAAAGGAGAGATAGGGAACGAGGAGGGAGGAGAGACACAAACATAAACAGAGAGACTGATGTCGAGGACTTACAAAAGAAGTTTTACAAAGAATAAATTCCCACAATAGTGAGGCATGAGAGTGGGAGGGGCCTCCTTGAGAAGAGCAAAGACTATGAAAGCATAACCGGAATGTTCTAGACCTCAGCACAGGCGATCACAAAGTCAGACCATGTTGACTTTCAACTCCCAAATGTCCCCCCAGCCAACCCACCTGCCAGCAGGTCCCCATGGCGCCTCACAGGGACTCAGGAACTGGCCCCAGAAGTGGAAGTCCTCCCACACGGCCCTCCCCATCAGGCAGCCACCATGGTACCCATGTGCTTGCGGCTCTGCCAGGCACAGCCACCCTCCACCAGGGGCTTTCACCACAATGGCCACTCTAACCCCTAGGGAAGACCCTACTCTGGCCCTGCCTCTCAGTTCCTGTATGGCATCCACCATTCTCCAGTTCCACACTTTTACCATGAATTTCCTGGAAGACTGGAGGTGACAGAAGGGACCAACTTAGGGCCCCGTGCAGCCCAAGGCCCCTAACTCATCTGACCCCCCCCTCATGACCATCCATGTGACAGGGCCAAGGATCACTCATCACCCACCACAGAAATAGCCAGGTACCTTCTCACTCTGGAGTCTAAGTCTCAGGGAGATGTGGCCTACCCCAGTCAATGGCCTATCTCCAAAAATCGATACGTGCACTGGATGGGCCCCTTCTCTTGGACTCCATTTCCACCCATGCTGTCACCCAGAGGGGCTCGAGCAAGACTACCTCATGACGTCTTGCAATGGTACATTTCCCAAAGTCCTGTTGATTCTGTTCTTAAATAACCTTGAGGGTGGCATGTCAAAGCTGAGTTCGTGTGAACAAAGAAGCTCAGTCCAGGTACTTGTTCGTTTCTTTTGAATAAGGGTTAAAATCTGGCTCAATCCCACTGAGGTTCCCTTTCAGATATAGATACCTACAAAGGTTTACATGTGACTTGTCCCCACCAAAACTCATGAAACTTGGCCCCCACTGTGACCATGTGGGGAGGTGGGGCCTAGTGGGGAGTGTCTGGATCATGAAGACAGGTCCACTGTAAATAGGCTAGTGCCTTCCCTTGGGGATGAGATAGTTCTCCCTCTCTCAGAAATAGATCAGTTTTCATGAGTGCAGGTTGTCACAAATCTGGCTTCCAGTTTCTCTCTCTTGCTTCCTCTCTCACCATGTGATCTCTTTGCACATGCCTGCTCCTCTTCTGCCTTTTGCCATGAATGGAAGAAGCCTGAAGCCCTTCAGGGTGTATTGCCCAGATGCAGCTGCCCAATCTTGAACCTTCTAGCCACCAGAATCATGAACCAGATAAACCTCTTTACTTTATAAATCACCCACCCTCGAGTATTCGGTCATAGCAACACCAAACAGATTAAGACAGCACCAAAGGAGTTTGTCCTCCAAACACTCCATTGAAAGTTTTCGCTTCATAAAAAGACACTGCATGGTCTGGCTCTGCTGTCCTCTCCAGCCCACTTCTGACTACTCTGCCATAGACCCTTTCCCACTTCCATTCACTTCTAAGCCTTTGCACAAGCTGTTTCCTCTGCCTGGAGCATCCTTCTGTGTAATTGCCTACTCGGTCTCAAAATCTGGTGCAAGCATTGCTGCCTCTGGGGAATACACCCTGTCCTGAAACATCTGGCCAAGACTCACTTGCTCTGTGCACCCACTCCCATGCTTGCCTGGCACAGAGCAGATTGTCCCAGAGATTTCACACTCTTGGCAGAAAGGGTGATTAAAGCAGACATGAGGGCTACTGTGGAGATACTCGTTGGTCACCAAAGTCTATCTTGCCCTTCTTTTATACGAATAGAATTGTAGCTGGCCACTGGTTAGCCAGGAAGAGACTCCATTTCCAATGCCTCTTGCTTCCATAAGGCTAAGTTCTCATAGCAGAAACATGAGCGAAAGTGACATGTGTCACTTAAAAGACCTCCACGTGCTCCTCCACATTCTTCCTGGAACCCAGAAGTGCCTGCATCCCAGCTTTAGACAGCATTTCTGACTAAAACCACCCCGGAGAGTGATGTCAGGTTCCTGAGTGACCCTGTGGAATCAGTGAGCTCACTGCCTCACCAGGGTTTGTTAAATGAGAGAAATGCCCTTGATGTCCTTTAAGGCATGGTATTTCTGGGTGTTTTTCTTATGTCAAGTTTTCCTTGCATCCTAACAATAACAAGAGTAGCCATTTTCCTGGAAGGAGTCACATCTGGTTTCAGCTTACAATATCATTGCCCCATTGTATCCTTAGGTTTCACATCTGCAGATTCGACAAACCACAGATAGAAAATACAAATAATAATAATACGATACAAATTAAAAATATAGTAAAATGGCTGGGTTAGGTGGCTCAGCCTGTAATCCCAGCACTTTGGGAAGCCGAGTGGATTGCTTGAGCTCACGGGTTTGAGACCAACCCAGGCAACTTAGTGAGACCTAGTCTCTACAATAAATCAAAAATTAGCCAGGCATGGTAGCACATGCCTATAGTTCCGGCTACTTGGAAGGCTGAGGAAGAAGAATCACCAGAGCCCAGTAAGTCGACACTGGGGTGGCAGTGAGCATGCCACTGTACTCTAGCCTAGGTGACAGAATGAGACTCCAACTCAAACAACAACAAAAAAACAGTAAAACAACTATTTACCTAGTTTTTACATTGTCTGAGGTATTATACATAGAGATTATTTAAAGCATATGGAAGGATGGTAAGTTATATGCAAACACTACACCCCATTTTATTTTTTGTATTTTTTATCTTATTTTATTTTAAATTTATTTGAGTCAGGGTCTCACTCTGTCACCCAGGAAGGAGTGCAGTGGTCCCATCACAGCTCACTGCAGCCTTGACCTCCTGGGCTCATGCGATCATTCCACCTCAGTCTCCCAAATAGCTAGGACTATAGGCACGCACCACCACTCCTGGCTTTTTTT
>NW_007258045.1:55254-60460 GCF_000164805.1 Carlito syrichta | reverse complement strand
TTTTTTTTTTTTTTTTCATTTTTTTGTACATCTCACTATGTTGCTTAGGCTGGTCTCAAACTCCTGGGTTCAAGTAATCCTCCCACCTCAGCCTCCCAAAGTGCTAGAATTACAGGCATAAGGCACCACCCCCAGCCTAAAACAGTTTTCTAGGCTGTCTCAATGCAACTATCTGCAGGCTGCCATCCCACTGCCCAGCTCCTCTGCCCCAGTGTGAGACCCGCCCTCACCAACCAACCAGTCAGCCTGCCCTTCCAAGGGAATTCTGAACGATGCCCCTGTCGGGGGCTCACAAGCCATTCTTTGTGCCCCTTCTTGACTCTGACCACACAATGAAAATGGGAACCAGCAGGACAAACAGAGAAAATCAATCCCAGCAAGTCACATCCTGAAGCATCCATGCTGTGGGAACTCCCCTCCCCCTGCAGTGAAGACCAGATTGCCCAGCATCCAGACAGGGGCTCCAACTCAGGGCAGCTACACGTCAGCTTCCGGAGGGGCCGGCCCTACAGGGTGCTATGCCCACATCCCCTTCCAAAGGAAACTGCCACCCTCAGCCCCTGCCTGCTACAGGGGCACCCTTGGGCAGTTCTGTTCTGTACCACACCCTCCCCTGCCCTGAAATTGCAACAGGAAGCCAACTCCCAAATAGCCAATTCCTTAGGTGGCCACTTTTTTAAAAAATAGAGATGAGGTCTCACTGTGTTGTCCAGACTGATCTTGAACTCCCAGGCTTAAGTGATCCTCCCACCCTGGCCCCTCTCCCCTCTCCATTCCTCTCCCCCCTCCCTCCCCCCAGTGCTGGGATTAGCGGTGTGAGCCACCAGAGACTTTTGACATGGCTCAGCAGCAGAAAAACAGGCGGCTGTGTCAAGGAGGTTCCTATCTCAGGAAACAGAACTGGAAAATTCCAAGAAAACAAGCCAGTTGGTGGCAAGAGCTGAGGCTGAAATGCCATGGGGTGGGGAGGGAGGAGACAGGCTGGAGGGACCACAAGGAGCGGGCAATACACCACAAAGATGAATCACAGAAGTCCCGGTGCAGGAAAGAGGTGAGAGTGGAATTCGAGGCAAGGGAGCTATTATCTGAAAGCAGAGGAGGAGAACCTGCCAACAGGAGCCAGGTTACCTTTCTGGGGGGAAAGGGGGGAGGTGGGGGGGGGGAACTAGGGCAAAGGTCCCAGCTCCTCTACCCTTCCAGTAACTTTCCTGACTTCACTTGGACTGAGGTGAAGTCATCTGTTTACTGCAACCTAAAGAGCTTGACTCAATCACTGAACAAGTAGAGATGGACAGAGAGAATCATGAACGGAGTCGATCCAGGGAAGGTGCCTAAAAGAACAACCATTTCAGAATTTCTGGGAAGGATACTAACATGTGTATAAATTTTTGGCTTAGGATAATTATGATAAACAGAACTTGAAACCAAGCTCTCTGTCTCACCGGTTGCCACTGCAGAATCAGTGCATTTTAATCAGAAGGCCAGATGGGGCACTTTGCAATCTATAGCTCTCCCTGAAGCCTGTTAGTGGATTTTCCTGAGCTGGAGAGAGGGAGGGAGGGAGGGAGGGAAAGAGAGAGAGAGAGAGAGAAAAGGGGTGGGGGAGGGAGGGGAATGAGGAAGGGAGAAGAGAGAGAGAAGAGAGAGGGAAGGAAGGAAGGAGGAAGGGAGGAAGGAGGGAAGGAGGGAGGAGGGGGGAAGAGGAGAGAAAAAGAAAAAAAATCATTGCTGAGCCCAAGGCCCCAGGAAGGGAGGGAAGCATCCTGAAATACAACCTGGTGGCCACTGGAGGGAGATGCTTCCTCGTGAAACACTTCGCCGCAGTTCCCTGCCAGGAAGGAGTCTCAGCTGAGACCCGAGGATGCAAAGGGACCTGCTGCTCTTTTCCTTTTAGGTGAGGAGGCAGCATCCTCTCTGGAACCAAGCGGGCTCTTTCTCCTCCTTGATCAAGACAAGGCCCTGTTTTTACAAAGTTCATGCGACCACCCAGTGTCCCTGCGGACCCAGACAGTGGGAGTGGGCGCCATCTGGAGGGAAAGGTGAAAAGAAGCCAAAAGAGCTCCAGAAGTCAGTTGCTGCCCTCAAACAACTGAGAGGGTGAGGGAACCAGGGTCATCACTGAGAGCTGCCAGGAGAAACCAGCTCAAGACAAGGACTCCTTGAAAACACAGCCGACCGTCTGTGGAGTGGGTTGCTGATCAGGGATTTAATCAAGCTGACCCAGACCACCTTAGGGTGTAGTGCAGATGGGACTCCTCTACTGGGTGGGAAGTGGGTGGGCCTTGCCACCCTAAGAGCCCTTCCATCAACTCAAGAATCTACCAGGAGAGAAGTCACCTCGTGCCCCTTGTCTCTGGGTGCTTCTTTGCCACCGGGGGGGCGTGGCTGCTCTAGACGATATCTTACCACTGAGGTTTTCAGACCTGCCCCCCCCAACCTCACCTAAAAGACCACCTGCCACTGCACTCCAGCCTGGGCAACATAGTGAGACTCCAACTCAAAAAAAGAAAAGAAAAAAGACCACCTGCTGGGTCAGGATTGCACCTTGAGTCTGGTTTGGTTGCACCCCTGCTGTTCCAAACACATTGCAAGGGGTAGGTAAAATATTAAAAAAGGAAAACCAAAAGGCATAGTTGGGGTGAAAGAGATCGGTACAAGCATCTCTTTGGGTCAGAAACCGCAGAGAAAGTCAAAGCAGTTAGGAGGGCTGAAGCCCTGAAACTGCTGGGTTCCAGATCAGGATGCTGGGGAGCCAGGCTCTAACAACACTGTTCAAAGTCATCCTGGGGTGGGGTTATCACAGATGAGGAGGTTGAAGACGCTGCCAAATGCTGTCGGGGCTTCCAACTTCCCAGGAAGCTGTGGCCCCGGGGAAGCGGAGGACAAAGCCTCTCTCCCAGGAGCCGAGCCAAGTCATACACCGTGCTGTCTCCAGTATCTGCAGTCACAAGCCGCCCGCCTAGGCCTGTTTCCAGACCTGTGGCTCAGGGGAACAGGAGGAAGCAACCACAAAGTCTCTAGACAGCTGATGTTGAACCCATGGGAAGAGAAAGAAGAAAACACCCTGCCGGGCTCAGTGTCTCAGCTTGTAATTCCAGCACTTTGGAAGGCCAAGGCGAGTGGATTGCCTGAGCCCGCGGGTTTGCAACCAGTCCAGGCAACTTGGCGAGACCTCGTCTGTACAATAAATTTTTAAAAATTAGCTGGGGGTGGTAGCACGTGCCTGTAGTTCCGGCTACTTGGAAGGCTGAGGCAGAAGGATCGCTGGAGCCCAGCAGGTCGAGGCTGTGGTGGCCAGGAGCGTGCCACTGCCCTCTAGTCTGGGCAACAGAGTGAGACTCCAACTCGAAAGAGAGAAAGAGAGAAAGAGAGAGAAAGAGAGAAAGAGAGAGAAAGAAAGAAAGAAGGAAGGAAGGAAGGAAGGAAGGAAGGAAGGAAGGAAGGAAGGAAGAAAGAAAGAAAGAAAGAAAGAAAGAAAGAAAGAAAGAAAGAACCAAGAGTCTCTTGGTCCAAATAAGCCCACAAATCCCACATCACAAAACACAGGAAGAAGCCTCATGCTCGGCATAGCAGCCGACAGCACCAACACTCTGACCATGAACCCATCCAGATGAAATCAGCCTTGGGAGGCCGCATCGCAGACCTTGCCTAAGTGTGATGAGAGATAAATGAAGGCAGAGTGTCGTGCAAAACAGGGACAAATGGCCAAGCAGTCATCCAGTGGGACTGCTGGAGCAGCCGCCCTGGGGAAAACTCACAGAGAGGACCAGGAACAAGTAAGTATTCACGTCCCCAGGGCTCTCTTCCCCCCAAGGCTGCACAAGAGGATTAAAGTGGCTAGATGTCAGACTGCAGGAGAGGGACCCTATCAGACTGAGGGACTTTAAAAGCTGTTAAGTAAGCTGGGCACGGTGGCTCATGCCTGTAATATAGGCATTATGGGAGGCCGAGGGGAGAGGATCACTTGAGCCCAGGAGTTTAAGACCTACCTGGAGTTTAAGACCCACCTGGAGCCGAGCTCGGGGGCTCAGCCTGTAATCCTGCGCCTTTGGGAGGCTGAGGTGAATGGATTGCCTGAGCCCACGGGTTCTAGACCCGCCTGGGCAGCAAGACCTCCTCTTTACAATAAATCAAAACATCAGCCAGGCGTGGTAGCGCATGCCTGTAATTCTGGCTTCTTGGAAGGCTGAGGCGGAAGGATCGCCAGAGCCCAGCAGGTGGAGGCTGCGGTGGCTGGGAGCGGCCACTGCACTCCAGTCTGGGTGACAGAGTGAGACTCCAACTCAAAAAAAAAAAAAAAGACCCACCTGGGCAACATAGCAAGACCTTGTCTCTACAAAGAAAATCAAAAAATTAGCCAGGCATGGTGACACGCATGGAGGCTGAGGTGGGAGGGTGACTGAGCCCAGGAGGTTGAGACTGCAGTGAGCTGTGATCATGCCACTGTACTCCAGCCAGGGAGACAGTGTGAGACCCTGACTCAAAAAAATAAAACATAAAATAAATCTGTTGACTAGGGAGGCATCATCTCTCTAGAGATACCAGAGAGACATCGGCCTGGAGTAATCAGAGGCTGGGTCGCAGTGGCAGTGTGATATGGCAGTACCTGAGCTGTGTTACCAGCACATCCCTCTCCATAAGCAAGACTGAGGGTCTCACCTTGGGTCACTGCTCTATGACTCAGCCTAGTGGCAGGGGTTTGTGGCTGCCCCTCTTGCCCTGCCCCTCTTGCTGTCCCTCTTGTCAGGCATGTTGGAAGGTCAAGGCACAGGGCTGGTTTCCAGTCCTTGCTGCTGACTGGCAAGGATTGTCATAAGCACTGGGCCAATTCCTGTGGGGACCTGCAGGAGGCCAACTCCTTTACTGGGAAACCCACCTGTCAGGGATCAGTCCTAGACTACTCGATACTTACCTCTCAGTATCCATTTCAAAAGGGAAAAATATATGTATGAAACCCAAACAGGAAGATATGAAAAAGACTTTGTTTTAACCTTGGAAATAAAAAAACACAGTAATTAGGCCAAGCGCAGTAGCTCACACCTACAATCCCAGCACTTTGGGAGGCCGGAGAGGAATGCCCAAGCCCACGGGTTTGAGACCAGTTTGGGCAACTTGGTGAGACCTCGTGTCTACAAGAAATCAAGAAAAATTAGCTGGGCATGGTGGTGCATGCCTGTAGTTCCAGCTACTTGGAAGGCTGAGGCAG
>NW_007258045.1:47480-54883 GCF_000164805.1 Carlito syrichta | reverse complement strand
CACTGCACTCCAGTCTGGGTGACAGAGTGAGACTCCAACTCAAAAAAAAAAAAAGGTAGAGAAGATGAGTGAATATGGTCTATGGTCTAAGAGGATCTGGCAGGCTTCTAGTAGGAGTCTCAGAAGAAGGGAAACCAGGCTCGGTGGCTCAGCCTGTAATCCCAGTGCTTTGGGAGGCCAAGGTGAGTGAATTGCCTGAGCCCGCAGGTTTGAGACCTGCCAGGGCAACTTGGCAAGATCTCATCTCTACAATAAATCAAAAAAATTAGCTGGGCATGGTAGCGCACATGCCTGTAATTCTGGCTACTCAGAAGGCTGAGGCAGAAGGATCACCGGAGCCCAGCAGGTCGAGGCTGTGGAGGCTGGGAGCAGTCATTGCACTCAAGTCTGGGTGACAGAGTGAGAATCCAACAAAAAAAAAGAAGGGAATGAAGTGAATGAATGGTGAGGAAGTCTTGCGTTCATTCTCACTCTCTCATAGCCCTCACCCCATTCATCAGTTGATACTATTAACTCAACCTTCAAAAAAATGTATTCTGAATGTGACAGCTACCTACTCCAGCCCTACCACCATGATCCAAGACGCCATCATCTCCCACCTTCTTCTTTTTTTTTAAAGCAGGATTTATTAAGAGGACAGAAAAACTCCCACAGTGGGAGGGGACCCAAGGGGGTTGGTTGCCCCATCTCCCACCTTCCAACTGATCTCTACCCCTCTACAGTTTAGGTTCCACGTGGGCGCCAACGTGATCACTAAGTCTGGTCCTCTCACTCTGTGCTCAAAGCTCTCCAACAACCACCCATCACATAGCAGCAAGTTCAAAGCCCTCACTACATTCCACAAGTTCATGACCTGGCCCATGGAGTGCTCTGATGCTGCCCCTCACCCCAGCCTACTGTTTGTGTGCCCCAGTACACTCACCTCCATGGTATCCCATCTTGGTGTTCCCACTAAGCAAGTGTTGGGAGCCGGCCACGGAGGCCCACTGAGCATTAGGGATTAGGAAGGGCTGTTGACCCCGAGACCACTAGGATGCGTTCGGGAGCTATTGACCCCATTTCCTCCCCCTTTATACTCAGCACTAGCCAGATTAAGCTCCTGTGAGCTCAAAACATAAAAGCTCTGAGACCGGGATGAACACAAGCTAACTTAAGAAGCTCATTGCTCCCATTCTTCCACAAACTGCAGTTTTGGCTTTCACACAACTTACAATTCAAACTTGGGTCACATCTAAGAGCCTTAGTATTGGTCACAGGTTTCTGGGTCATGATCTTAGGATTTATTGAAGTTGAACAAGGTGTAAATTGTAGAATATAGTTTTAGAAGACAGTCATTTTGTTGAAAGAATGTGGCTGGGTTACTTGCCCAGCCCACTGTGAACTTTGGACTGGACCACATTCTGAACATTCTGGGATGGGCCCCTTTAGTTTGTAAAGTAAGTACTTAAGTCTCTATAGAATTGTTTAACTTGGTATTAGTACGAAAAGGGTTTATAGGCAATATGAAAAGGGTTTATAGGCAGTACAAAAAGGGTTTAAAGGCAGTCATGGATTAAGGTTTCATGGATTAGGTTTAACATCTGTTATGGACAGAGTGAGACCAACTCAAAAAAAAAACTTCTGCCGGGCTCGGTGGCTCAGCCTATAATCCCGCGCCTTGGGAGGCTGAGGTGAGTGGATTGCCTGAGCCCGCGGGTTCAAGACCTGCCTAGGCAACTTGGCGAGAACTCATCTCTACAATAAATCAAAAAAATTAGCTGGACATGGTAGCGTGCACCTGTAGTTCCAGCTAATTGGAAGGCTGACGTGGAAGGATCACCAGATCCCAGCAGGTCGAGGCTGCGGTGGCCGGGAGCGGCCACTGCACTCCAGTCTGGGTGACAGAGTGAGACTCCAACTCAAAAAAAAAAAAAAAACTTCTAAGCTTTAAAAGATAATATAAGGGGATGGTTTATTAAGACTTCATGAAGGAAAGGTTTTCTTAGAACTAAGTCTCAAAAAAAAATTGACCATAAAAGAAATGATTATAAATGTGACCATGTTGGAATTAAGGCTGGGCTTGGTGGCTCAGCCGGTAATTCCAGCCCTTTGGGAGGCCGAGGTGAGTGGATTGCCTGAGATCGCAGGTTGGAGACCCACTTGGCAAGACCTCGTCTCTACAATAAATCAAAAATTAGCCAGACCTGGTAGGTAACATGCACCTGTAGTTTCAGCTACTTAGAAGACTGAGGCGGGAGGATCGCCAAAGCCCAGCAGGTCAACGCTGGGGTGGCCGTGAGCGTGCCACTGCACTCGAGCCTGGGTGACAGAGTGAGACTCCAACACAAAAATAAATCAATAGGCCGGGCTCAGTGGCTCAGCCTGGAATCCCACGCCAAGGTGAGTGGATTGCCTGAGCCCATGGGCTCAAGACCCGCCTGGGCAACTTGGCAAGACCTCATCTCTACAATAAATCAAAAAAATTAGCCAGGCGTGGTAGCACACGCCTGTAGTTCCAGCTACTTGGAAGGCTGAAGCGGAAGGATCACTGGAGCCCAGCAGGTCAAGGCTGCGGTGACCGGGAGCGGCCACTGAACTCCACTCTGGGCGATAGAATGAGACTCCAACTCAAAAATAAATAAATAAATAGATGTGACCATTTTGGAATTGAACATAGTTTTCCAGCAATATGTACCACAACAAAATGTAAAAGCCAAGTCACATCTTAAACAAAGGCAAAGCACATATAGCCAACAAAAGTTTAGTGTCCGGTATCGTAAGGAACTCCTACAGATCAATAAGAAAATGGCAAACAACCAAATAGAGCGATTAGCAAGGCCTATGAAGAGGCAACTCCCAGAGCAGAAAGCCAAAGGCCACACTATAAACATGAGAGAGAAATTAAAAGCTTATATTCACCGATGCAGAGGAAATGTAGGCCAGGCGCGGTGGCTCACGCCTACAATCCCAGCACTTTGTGAAGCTGAGGCAGGAGGATCACTTGAGCCCAGGAGTTCAAGACCAGCCTGGACAACATAGTGAGACCTCATCTCTACCAAAAAAAAATCAAAAAGATTAGCAAGGCATGGTGGGGTATCCTTGTAGTCCCAGCTACTCAGAAAGCCGAGGCAGAAGGATGGCCTGAGCCCAGGAGGTTGAGGTCATGCCACAGTAAGCCACGATCGTGCCACTTCTCTCCAGCCTGGGCGAACAGAATGATACCCCGCCTCAAAAAAAAAAAAAAGAGGAAACGTGGCTTTAAACAATGAGATATTGATTCACGCCAGATTTGCAAAATTTAAAGACAGATAATTCCAAGTATTAACAATGCTGTGTTAATCTGGTCACCTTGAGAGGAAGTGACATTGAACCAGGACCAGTTATCCAAAGAGCCTAAAATGCAAGGAGCTGAGGAAAGAATTTCTCCACCTGAGATATCCTTGAGCTGGGAAAGAATTTGGGGAAACTGAGAGGAGGGCGCTGTGGCTGACATCTGCCTCAAGGGATAGGACCAGTCACATGCTGCTGAATGTAGCATTGGGCAAGGTCAGAATTCACAGCGAAAGGGCATGAGGTTGGGTGAGTTAAGCTGCTTGCTGATGAGATTCTTGGTACATGCCCACCTGCGTAGACTCTCCTCCACCTCCTTGTTCCCTCTCTCATATCACCAGGCATGTCCAGGTGTTACAGGACCTGAAGCTCATACAACATAGAAGGCCTTCTGTAAGGAAAAGACTCCTCTAAGGTGGGAAGATGCTTGGGGCCAGGAGTTCAAGAGCAACCTGGGCAACATAGCGATAGCCCATCTCTACAAAACAAATTTTTAAATTAGCCAGGTGTGTCAGCGTGTGCCTATAGTCCCAGCTACTTGGGAGACTGAGAAAGGATAGCTGCTTCAGCCCAAAAGTCCAAGGCTGCAGAGAGCCATGATTGTGCCACTGCAATCCAGCCTAGGCAACAGAGTGAGTCTCCAAAAAAGAAAAAAACAGGGAGGGAGGGAGGAAGGGAGGGAAGGAATGGATTTCAAAATCACAAATTCAAACCAGCTAAATCCTGTGCAAGTGAGGCATCTTGAAACTTAGCCACCAACAACTGCATAGTAAATCTGCTTCCGCCTCTACATACCATAGTGTACAATAAATCTATCCTGCCTGTATCACTAAACTGAATGGCCCATGGAGCCCAAGACTGCTCTGCTCACCACCTAGCACAGTGCTTATCCCAGACTAGGTGCTCACTCAGTACTCACGGGATGAATTAAACACATAGAGCCACCAGCGCCATGGAGTAAAAATGATGCCCTTGGAATCTCCCTCTGCTCTGCTACTCAGACCTGTCCTGTCCCTCTGGCTCTGGGCTCTACAATCAGGAATTGTGAGGGAGGTCAAGTCCTCCCCAGCCCTGCACCAGCCGTTTTTCCCTTTTCTGTTCCCCACTATGACCTTCACCCTCCCTTCCCTCTCCCATGAGGCTCAATTCCACCCTGAACATTCCCTAGGCCTTTTCATCACTGTGCCTCCACACTTGGAATTCTCTTTCCCTTTCCAGCACGTCCCAAACCCTACCGTTCCCCAAGGTCCAAGTCAAATGCCTCCCCCTTCTCCTCCCCTCCCAAGCACCCCCCAGAACTCAATCTCCCCTTCACCCCAACTCTTACAGCCCATGATCTGCCCTTTGCTTTGGGTGACCATCACTCTCCACCTGACTTTACCACTGTTTATGTTCCTTAAACCATCTGCCAAGGATAAGTTCCTTGGGGAAACGTCTGACTCATCTTCCTGTTTCCTGCTACACACCTGCTATCCAGATGGAGGGTGCCTTGTGTTAACTAATGCTGGTTGAAAGAATGAGAGAATAGGTGAATGAATGACTAAAGTCCTGCCCCCAAGAATCTGGTTGCTCAGTGGCTCCACGAATAGTAATTGAGCTCCTATTATGTTTAAAGCATGGTGCTGGCAAATAAAATACAAGAGGTAACCAAGACACCGTGTTTCGCCTCCAGAATTGGGGGTTGGATCGAGAAAGTTTCTAAAACAGCTTTGAGTCCTCAAGGAAGATGTCCAGCGGCCTGCCACTGAGCTGGGTGGGTGGGACAATTTGGAACAGGGAGACCTCAGGAAGCAGAGCCTGGGGAACACGCACCATGGTCCTTCAGAACTTGGAGCTGGGCGGAGGAGAGGTGAGCAGGAGCAAATGCCCATCACCTACTATCTTCCTCATCCACCCACCGCACCACTTACCCCAAGGCTCCAGCGGACTGGGAACCCAGAGCCTCTGGACAAGCTCTCTGCCAAGGCCCCATGACTCCCCTGCCCATTCAAGAGTATTGCCACTGGTAAACACTGAGCCAGCCCCCATGAGTACACTAAGGCCACTATGTTGTATCTGTCCATTCTGTGGCTAACTTTGTGTCACTCTGATGTGTGAGATTGTATCAGATACTGTGATGCTCAAGCCAGGCACATTTCAAACCATAAGGGATTCCGTGTAGTCTATGGTTTGGACATTGAAACTGAAGGTTCTGCTTTTCCCCCCCGCTTTGAGTTGAAGTCTCACTCTGTCGCCCAGGCTGGAGTGCAGTGCCATGATCACGGCTCACTACAGCCTCGACCTCCTGGGCTCAGGTGATCCTTCCATCTCAGTCTCCCATGTAGCTGGGACTATGGGCATACACCATCATGCCCAGATAATTTTTTTGATCTGTTGTAGAGACAGGGTCTCACTATGTTGCCCAGGCTGGACTTGAACTCCGGGCTCAAGCAATCCTCCCACCTGAGCCTCCCAAAGTGCTGGGATTATAGGCGTGGGCCACCCCACTCAGCCCAGAGCACTCTGTTATTCATTTTTGCAAAATCATGTGGCTGCCACTTCCTGTTAACTGCTAAGGCAGAATTTAGCCACTAAGAATATCTCTTCAGAGTAGGCAGGACAGGATATTCTGCATTTTTCAAGCTTGATAACATCAGAAGACCCTCACTCTTTCACCTCCTGACACATACCAGAAAACTTGGCCACAGACATCCTCTATTAAGAACACTGTGTTTTGTCAGGAATTTACCTTAAAGCAAACATTGGATATGACAGAAATAAACTCGTGGGGATCACATCACACTGGGGGCCACTCACCAGCACAAGCAGAGTCTGACTCTAGGAATGAGGTAGAGAAGGTTGTTCTCTTCCCCAAAGAGACCACAAGTGATTCCAAAAATCCAGCATTTTCATTTCTTCATTTCTACCCCAGATGGCGACTCTGTTTTCCCCACTTTTGGAGAACCCTCAAGGATAAGATGCCGAGGCAGTTGTCCTTGGGACTGGGTTTACTTTAATCTCCAATGCCTGATCAAATACTTCGTGAGTTGCTACTTAGTTGTCCCATTTGGCAAGAGGAGAGGGGAAAAGGTGTCCCAGCAGCTAGCCTGAGGGATGAGCGTAGAGAGATCTCTAGCAGATGGAAGAGGCTGGCGAGGGCCAGTTTTAATGGAGGGATTTGCATGAGTCTGGATTTTATCCTATAAGCAATGGGGAACCACAGAAGGATTCCAAGCCTGGGTCTGTGGCATCAGCTCTGCATTTTCGAGCACTCACCGTGAGTCTGGGTGGGAGAGAGAAGGGGCTAGAAGCAGAGAGACCAGCTAAAAGAGAGGTTTCCTGTAGACTCAGCAAGAAATGCCAAGGGTGGAACCAGACAGCAGGGGAAGCACAGAGAGATAGAAAAGTCCAGAGTGCTTGAACAAGTATCGTAATGCTATAAGAAAAGGATTGGCCATAGTGGGAAACTGCCAGGAAGGGGACGGGGAAACGGGATTGGCAGCAGTGGGAATCTGCCTGGGGAAGGAGGGGTACACTCATCAACAAGTGTACCTGCATAATGAACATTTGTATACCTAACCCTAAATTGTACCCCACATCTTTAAAATAAAATAAAATAAATGAAAAGAATAAATAAATAAAAGAAAAGCTCAGAGTGGGCCAAGGAGGCTGTGTCTCCAAGGTTTAATAACTAATCACAGAGGGGTTAGCGAGAGGAGGTGTGGAGGGTGACGTTCTGGACTCTGGTGCCACCATTTTCCAAGGAAGAACACGGGAGGAGATACAGGCTTGAGAGGGAAGATAAAGTTGCCTTGTAGATGCATAGAGTTGGAAATGCCTGCAGTACCTCCACGTACGAATGAACAGATGGTCTGGCACCCAGGAGAGAGGGCTGGGCTGGAAGCAACGCAAAGGGTTTTCCAGAGACTTCACTGTCACCATTTAATGAGTGAAAAAACAGAATTCGGAGAAGTGACAAGCTCAGACTTGTATAGTAGAAAGTAGTAGCCGGGCTCGGTGTCTCAACCTGTAATCCCACGCCTTTGGGAGGCTGAGGTGAATGGATTGCCTGAGCCCGCGGGTTCGAGACCCGCCTGGGCAGCGAGACCTCATCT
>NW_007258045.1:37828-47293 GCF_000164805.1 Carlito syrichta | reverse complement strand
AAAAAAAAAAAAAAAAGTAGTGAATTCTAGCAGTGGACTCTGTCTGACACTATGCTTCCTGAGGAAGGAGAAGAAGTCAGAAGTCACTTCTTGGGAGAGTTAGGAAAGAATATTCTGGAATCTCCTGTGGTATGGTGGCTGACCAGGATTAAAGCAGGCCCTCTCTCGAGCCTCATCTCTTCAAAGACAGACGAGTGTCATTGAAAAAGCACTGGTTCAAGAAATGTGCAACCTGCAACTCATTTATTATCTTAGGCAAGTCACTTTCTTGCTCAGTGCCTCAGTTTCCTCAACTGTCAAAGAAAGTTAAATGGATGATCCCTAAGGTTTTAATTCCAGCAGAGATGAATCAGTCATTCATCTCTTTAATTCCTTTGATTTTAATACAATCCTAGAATGATTTTTTTTCTAAGTACAGTACCTTCTTTCTGATTATAAGATTAACATATGTTCATTGTAGAAAATTTGGTAAAAGGAGGCTGGGCACAGTGGCTCAAGCCTGTAATTCCAGCACTTTGGGAGGCAGGGGCGAGAGGACTGCCTGAGCTCAGGGGATCGAGACCAGCCTGGGAAACATGGTGAGACCTCGTCTCTACAATAAATCAAAAAAATCAGCCAGGTGTAGTGACACTCGCCTGTGGTTCCAGCTACTTGGAAGACTGAGGAAGAAGGATCGCCTGAGCCCAGCAGGTCGACGCTGGAGTGAGTGTGCCACTGCACTCCAGCCTGGACAACGGAGAGGAACTCCAACTTAAAAAAAAAACAAAAGAAAGAAAGAAAATTTGGTAAAAGGGAAAAACGCAAAAAAGGAAAATAAAAATCATTACAATATCACCAGTTAGAAACAACACTTGAACATTTTGCTGTAATTTCTAGTGATCTTGATTTTACTATGCAAATATAAATGTCTTTTTTTGTTGTTTTTGCAGAGATCGGGTAATAATATCCACTCCTCACTGAGTATGTGCCAGCTGTCAGACCCAGGACCAGGTGCTACACAAACACCTCACCCATCTTTATAGCAGCCCTCGGGGGTGATGCCAATGTCCCCACTTTACAGGGCAGGGCAACAAGAGGTCACACCACCTACCTGAGGCCATCTAGCCTGTAAGAGACAGACCGGAATTCCTACCATACCAGCTCTCTGAACTATCAACATTTCTACATTGTTTTATGACTTTTTCTTTCTTTCTTTTTCTTTATTTACTTCACCTCCAGCATGCTCCCATTTTTCAAATACTTTTCTTATTCTAAGAGGCTTCAAGGTATTAATCACATAATCCCTTACTGGTTAGAATTTCAGACGTTTTCAAATTTTGCTCTCATAGGCAATGATGATGTGATCTTCCTTCCATATAATTCTTTCCACTCAACATAATTAGCCTTGGGATAAATTCATAGAGGTTGAACATCTTGGTCAAAGGTTATGCACATTCTTAAGGCTATTGACAAATAGTGTCCAATTGTCCTCCAAAACAAACAAACAAACAATTATCTCCCTTCAGCAATGTAAAAAAATTCCCCTTGCCTGCCACCTCATTAATATTGGGAATGATCTTGTTGGTATTAATCTTTGCTGATGTTATAAATGAAATTTTTTTCTCTTTTTTTTATTTTAAAGATGTGGAGTACAATTCACTGTTAGGTCTACAAATGTTCATTATGCAGGTACCCTTGTTGATGAGGTGTGCCTCCCCCCTTCCCCTCAGTTTCCTACTACTGCCAACGCCACCCCTGCCCTCCCCTGGCAGTTTCCCACTACTGCCAATCCCACCTCCTCCCCCAACAGTTTCCCGCTACAGCCAATCTTTTTCTTATAGTATTCTGATAACTGTTCAAAGTCCGCTTATGAGTGAGAACATGTGATACTCAGTTCTTTGTTTCTGTGATACATCACTCGGTATTATAGACTAAATCCATCTAGGTTGCTGTGTGTTGGGAGCCGGCCATGGAGGCCCACTGAGCATTAGGGATCAGGAAGGGCCGTTGACCCCGAGACCACTAGAATGTGTTCGGGAGTTATTGACCCCATTTCCTCCCCCTTTCTACTCAGCACTAACCAGATTAAACTCCTGTGAGCTCAAAACATAAAAACTCTGAGACCGGGATGAACACAAGCTAACTTTAGAAACTCATTGCTCCCATTCTTCCGCAAACTGCAGTTTTGGCTTTCACACAACTTATAATTCAAACTCGTGTCACATCTAAGAGCCTTAGTATTGGTCACAGGCTTCTGGGTCATGATCTTAGGATTTACTGAAGGTGTAAATTGTAGAATATAGTTTTAGAAGACAGCCATTTTGTTGAAAGAATGCGGCTGGGTTACTTGCAGGTAGCCCACTGTGAACTTTGGACTGGGCCACATTCCAAACATTCTGGATTGGGCCACTTTTGTTTGTAAAGTAAATACTTAAGCTTCTATAGAATTGTTTGACTTGGCATAAATCAATCAGCTTAGGATGAAAAAGGTTTATAGAATATGTCAATCACAGATTAGCTTATCCTTTGTTATGGGATTTTAAGATTATCATATGAAAAGGGTTTAAAGGCAATCATTGATCAAGTTTTCATGGATTAAGTTTTCTGGTGGGTGGGGGACGCCCCTCCCACATCTGACTTTGTGTGTAAAAGACCCGTTGTAATTCCCAATAACACTCATTCATTTGCTTCTGCACTAGACTGGAGTCCAGTCTCTTTCTTTCTCTCTTCTTCCCCCCAGTCGCTGACAACGTCTCCACCTTTGGGGTACCCTGAACCTGGTTGAAGCTGGTCTCCAGCAGCTCTGAAGTTCATGATTTTATCTACCTTTATGGCTGCATAATATTCCATCGTGTATATGTATCACATTTTTTCTATCCAGTCCTCTTTTGATGGGCAGCACAGTCGGTTCCACATTCTTGCTACTGTGAACAATGCTGTGATAAACATATGTGTGCTGATATCTTTTTCATAGAATGATTTGAGTTCTTCCAGGTATATTCCCAGTAGAAGGATTGCAGGATCGAATGGAAGGTCGACTTTTAGATCTTTTAAGAATCGCCACACTGTTTTTCACAGACTGTACTAGTTTACATACCCACCAACAGTGTAGAAATGTTTCCTTTTCACCGCATCCTCTCCAGCATCTGCTGTTTTTTGAGTTATTGATGATAGCCATACCGACTGGAGTTAAGTGGTATCTCAGTGTGGTTTCATTTACACATTTCGTTGATGACTAGTAAGGCTGAGCATTTTTTCACATATCTGTTGGCTGCTTGTATGTCTTCTTTTGAGAAGTGTCTATTCATATCTTTTGTTCACTTTGTAATGAGCTGTTTGTTTTTTTCCTTTTCAGCATATTTGAGTTCCTTGTAGATCCTAGATGTTAGGCCTTTGTCAGACATACAGTTGGCAAATATTTTTTCCTAGTCTGTGGGTATCTCTCTGCTCTCTTGATAGTTTCTTTGACTTTGCAGAAGGTTGTTAGTTTGATGAGGTCCCACTTGTCTATCTTATCTCTTATGGCATGTGCACTTGAAGTTTTGATCCAGAATTGGCTGCCAGTTCCAATTTCATAGGGCGTCTCTGAATTTTCTAAGGTTCTTATAGTTTGAGGTTTTATGTTTAGGTCTTTGATCTATTTAGAGTTGATTTTTGTGTATGGTGATAAGTAGGGGTCTTGTTTTAACCTTCTGCATGTGGTTAGCCAGTTTTCTCAGCACCATTTACTGAATAGGTTTTCCTCTCCCCAGTGGTTGGTGGTGGAGGCTTTGTTGAAGATGAGTTGGTTGAGAAACTGAGGTTTTGCTTCTGGAAACTCTCTCCTGTTCCATTGATCTATATGCCTGTTCTTGTACCAATACCAGATTATTGTAGCTTTATAATAAAGTTTAAAGTCTGGGAGTGTGATACCTCCTGCTTTGTTTGTTTGTTTGTTTGTTTGTTTGTTTTTGCTGAGGATTGTTTTGGCTATTTGTGGTCATTTATGTTTCCATATAAATTCCTGTATTGTTGTTTCCAGGTCTGAGAAGAACACTGCTGGTAATTCAATGGGTATTGCATTAAATCTGTAGATTGCCTTGGGTAGGATGGACATCTTAGTGATGTTGATGCTTCCAATCCATGAGCATGGAACATTTTTCCATCTGCTTATGTCATCCTTGATTTATTTGAGCAGTGTTTTGTAGTTTTCATTGTAAAGGTCTTTCATGTCTCTGGTTAGGCAGATGCCAAGGTATTTGATTTTTTTTGTGGCAGTTGTGAATTTGTGCTTTTTATTTGGGTTTCTGTTTATTTATTATTGGTGTATAGAAATGCAACTGTCTTTTGCACATTTACTTTATACCCTGAGACTTTGCCAAAGTCCTTTATCAGTGCGAAGAGGTTTTTGACATATTCTCTCGGGTTTTCAAGGTATAGTATCATGTTGTCTGCAAAGAGGGATAACTTGTCTTCCTCTTTTCCTATTTGGATACCTCTGATCTCCTTCTCTTGTCTGATTGCTCTAGCTAGGACCTCCAAAATTATGTTGAAAAGGAGGGATGATAGTGGGCATCCTTGTCTTGGTCCAGTTTTCAGGGGAAATGGTTCCAATATCTGACTGTTTAGCAGTATGCTGAATGTGGGTTTCTCGTAGATGGCTCTTACTTTTTTGAGATATGTTCCATCTATGCCTAGATGTTCAAGGGTTTTTATCAAGAAGGAGTGCTGGAGTTTATCAAAAGCTTTTTCTGTATCTAATGATATAATCACGTGGTTTTGTTTTTACATCTGTTGATGTATTTAATTACATTTATGGTCTTATAAATGTTGAACCAGACTTGCATCTCAGCAATGAAGCCTACTTGGTCATGGTGGATGATTTTTGAGATGTGTTGTTGAATCCATTTTGCTAGGATCTTGTTGAGAATGTTAGCATCTATGTTCATCAAGGATATTGGCCTGCAGTTCTCTTTCTGTGTTGGATATCAATGTGATGTCAGCGATGCAAAAAAATGTGGGGAGAGTTTCATGTTTCTCAATTGCCTGGAATACTTTCAAAAGGATTGGTATCAGTTCCTCCTTGTATGTTTTGTAGAATTCTGCTGGGAAACCATCTGATTCAGGGCTTTTTTTTTTTTTTTTGGTAGGTAGTTTTCTTATGAAATAGTCAATTTCCTGGATTGTTATTAGTCTATTTAGGGTCTCAATTTCTTCTTGATTCAACCTAGAGAGATTGTGTGATGTCAGGAAGTCCTCCATTTCCTTTAGGCTTTCAAGTTTGTTTCCATACAAGTATATATAGCACTCTCTGATAATCTTTTGTATTTCTTTGGGGTCAGTTGTGACTTCATCTTTTGCATTTCTGGTTGTGTTTATTTGGGCTTTTTCTCTCTTTTTCTTGGTCAGTCTAGCTAGAAGACCATCAGTCTTATTTATCCTTTCAAATAACCAGCTTTTTGTTTCTTTTTTTTTTTTTTTTGTATTATCTTTTTGTCTTCTGTGTCCTGAATTTGAGCTTTTATTTTGATGATCTAGATTCTTCTGCTGAGTTAGGGTTTTGGAGGTCTTGCTTTTCCAGCTTCCTTAGGTGATTTTTTAGGCTGTTAACTTGTGATCTTTCCATTTTCTTCATGTGTGTTCATAGACATATGAATTCCCCTCTTTGTACTACTTTCATGGCATCCCAGAGGTTTTGGTAAGATTTTTTTTTTTTATTATTTCATTTGTTTCCAGGTATCTTTTCATCTCTGTTTTGATTTCCATGTTGACCCAGGAGTTGCCTAGCATCATACTGTTTAGTATCCATGTCTTGTGGACTTGCAGGGAACTTTGTTGGTGTTGATATTTATTTTTATCCACTGTGGTCTGAGAAGGTACATGACAGGATTTCAATCTTATGAAATTTGTTTATACTTGATATATGGCCAAGGATGTGGTCAATCTTAGAGTACGTTCCATGTGGTGATGAGTAGAATGTACACTCCGTGGTTGTTGGATGACGTGTTCTCTAGGTATCAATTAAGTCCATTTGGTCAAGCATTACATTGAGGTTCTGGATCCCCTTGTTGGTTTTTTGTCTTGATGAACTGTCTAGGGTTGTGAATGGGGTATTTAAGTCCCCAGCTATGATAGTATTAAAGTCAATATCTTTTTTAAGTTTACCTAAAAGCTTCTTTATAAAAGTTGGTACTCCTATGCTGGGTGCATGTATGTTTAGGATGGATATTTCTTATTGATGAATTGAACCTTTTATCATTATATAGTGACCTTCTGTATCATTTTAAATTTTTTATAGCATAAAGGGTATTTTTTTGTCTGATATTAAGATCACAGCTCCTGCTTTCTTTTGTGTTTCGTTCACCTGAAATTTTGTTTCCCACCCTCTTACTTTGAGTCTGTGAGTGTCCTTTCTGGTGAGATGAGTCTCTTGGAGACAATATATTGTTGCCTCATGATATTTTATCCATTTTGCCATTCTGTGTCTTTTCAGTGGTACATTTAATCCATCACATTCAGATTAATTATTGAAATGTGACAGTTTATCCCTGTCATGAGGTTCTTAAAGAGTTTGTTGTTGTTGTTTTTGCTGTTTGTTTGTTGTCTTTTTTTGGGGGGGGTTGATTTATGTGTGTCTTCGATCTTTTTCCTGCATTCTTGTGATGGGTGTTATCATTCTTTTTTTCCTTTCTTCTGTGTTTAATACATTCTTAAGTGTTTCTTGTAGAGCTGGTCTGGAGGCAGCATAAGTTCCTAAGGATTGAATGTCTGAGAGAGATTTTAATTCTCCATCACTGATGAAGCTTAGCTTAGCTGGGTAAGTAATTCTTGGTTGAAATTGTTTATCTTTGAGAACTTTGAAGATTGGGCTCCAAGTTCTCCTAGCCTGAAGTGTTTCTGTAGATAAATCTGCTGCTATTCTAATTAGTCTTTCCCGGTAGGTAGTCTGACCTTTTTCTCTTACTGCCTTTAGAATTTTTTCTTTTATACCTACTTTGTGTAGGCGAATTACTATGACTCTATGAGTTGGTCTTCTCATTTGTTGTCTTGCAGGGGTTCTCTGAATCTTTTGTGTTTGAATGGTCATGTCACTGATGAGATAAGGGAAGTTTTCTTGGATAATTTCATGGAATGTTTGTTCCAGGGTGGTCTTTGTCTATCTATCTGCCACAGGGATTCCAGTTTATCTTAGGTTTGGCCTCTTGTAATAACTGGTCATCGCTTAGAGGTTTTTTCTGTCTTTTTAAGCTTCTTTTCTGTTTTTGGGTTAGTTCCATATTTTTGTGTTCAAGCTCTGAGATTCTTCTGCTTGGCTAATTACAAATAAAATTTTTTGATTGTTAATGAAGTCAAATTTTTTCTGATCATTTCATGATTCCTTTTTTTTTCTGAGTTGGAGTGTCACTCTGTCACCCAGGCTGGAGTGCAGTGGCATACTCACGGCCACTGCAGCTTTGAGCTGCTGGGCTCAGGCGATCCTTCCGCCTCAGCTTTCCAAGTAGCTGGAATTACAGGCAAGTACCACTACGTCCAGCTAATTTTTTGATTTACTGTAGAGATGAGTTCTCTCCAAGTTATCCAGGCTGGTCTCAAACCCATGGGTTCAGACAATGTTTGCACCTTAGCCTCCCAAAGTGCTGGGATTATAGGCATGGGCCGCTGCACCCAGCCATGATTCCTTTTAATAAGCATCTTACAAATCCATGGAAGATATTAGGGAAATGAAGGAACAGGATCAAAGAAAGAGAAAATGTTATCTTCTTTATTTATTTAGCAAAAACCAAGTACCTAACATATGCTGGGCATGTTATAGGCCTTGCAGGCATTAAAATGAATCAAAGCAAGCAAATATTGAGCACCAACTCTATGCTCTGTGATACAGTCATGCTGTATCATTGCAGATACAAAAGAAAGGACAACATTCATCCTCCAGGAACTTACCATCTAGTTGGGGAAGGAAAAAACCAACACAAGAAGGTGCTTTGAACTTAATTCCTCCCCCATTTGTTCTGGGTTAAGTTTTTGGTTTGGCTGGGTATTCCTTTGTGGTTTGGTTGGGTCAACCTCTAACCATGGTTACTTGTCCACATGCCTTTCTTCCCAGATCACCTGAGAGCTCCAGAGGGCAGGGATGGTGTCTTGCTCAATTCCTGTCACATCATGTCATGAATGATTTCATAATTCCTGCCTCTATTCACGTTGTAAATTAGTGACGGGTCACCATGTCCTCTACCACTCCCTACCGGCCTCCCCCGTATTCATCTACTGCATGCCTGAGAGCATCAGAAACACAGGGCAGCTGCTGGGATCCAAGGTCACAGGAATATATGTTAAATGAACATCACCAGCATTCATTTATCAGTTTGATTACACAGCCAGCCACATTCCCTTAAACCACCAGAGTCCTAGGATTTCCATCTGACCGTTCATTTCATGACTGATTCGTGGGTTTTATTTTATTTATTTGTTTTTACACTTTCTCCTCACTTACTGGTGCACATTGCCTTCCTGCCCTCCCAGGATCCACAGACCATGTGATCATCACCTGCCACCTCATCTGAATCCTCTGGCTTAGAGAACCAGTCACTTATATGTAAACTCATCAAGTTCATTTCACTGGCAGTTGCCAGCTCATTTCCTTACCATGGCCTGCTGAGCTTTTTCCAGTCCCCTCTCCAGCTCTATCCCTCCGGCCTTGCTCAAAACGAGTTTTCACCGGCCCCTTTCTTTTTTCTCTAAGGCATATCTTGTAATACCAGGGACATTCCCTGAGTTTTCTGTTACTTATGTCTTTTATCTGTGCTGTCCAAAGCATCTAAGATCAGCTAAATCAACATCTGCTTAACTCACATCCTGATTGGTGTTCCAGCAACTAGAATTTCAAGAGAGTTTCAGATAGGTGTGGCCTGGAGGATTGGGAAGGAGGTGGGATTTTAACCCGACTTAAAATATAAACAAACCGGGCTCAGTGGCTCAGCCTTTAATCCCGCACCTTTGGGAGACTGAGGTGAGTGGATCGCCTGAGCCCGCGGGTTCAAGACCCGCCTGGGCAGCAAGACCTCCTCTCTACAATAAATCAAAAAATCAGCCAGGCGTGGTAGCGCATACCTGTAATTCCGGCTACTTGGAAGGCTGAGGCGGAAGGATCGCCGGAGCCCAGCAGGTCGAGGCTGTGGTGGCCGGGAGCAGCCACTGCACTCCAGTCTGGGCGACACAGTGAGATTCCAACTCAAAAAATATATATAAACAAGATCTCAATCTGAATGATAATAGGGGCAGAAGGAGCTTTGTTCCCTCCCTCCATCTTCTCTTCTGTTCTCTACCCACTTCTGAGGAGCTGCCCTTAAGACAGAGAAAAGAGGCCAGGCTCGGTGGCTCAGCCTGTAATCCCACGCTTTGGGAGGCCAAGGTGAGTGGATTGCCTGAGTCCGCGGGTTCGAGACCCATCTGGGCAACCTGGTGAGACCTCATCTCTACAATAAATCAAAAAATTAGCCGAGCGTGGTA
>NW_007258045.1:15478-37398 GCF_000164805.1 Carlito syrichta | reverse complement strand
AGACTCCAACTCAAAAAAAAAAAAAGAAAAGAAGAGGAGGACTGTGGAAGAGGAAAGGAGGCAGCCAGAGCAAGGAGAGATTTTCCAGGGGTATGATTGAGAGGTGCTGTGAAGGGAAAAGTGAAGAAATGCATTGTGCATCTTCTGATGCCATGTGTATCTGCTGACAATGAGACTCTCTCACTGGCAGCGGATGGTCCCTGCACACCCTCCCGTATCCATATAACCAAGGGTCGCAGTGTGTGTCATAACTACCATTGACCAGACAGGCTCTGTTCTAGGTGCTGTATCTACTTTGCCTCATTGAATGCCCCCAGGAACTATGTGCCTAGCACCACGAGGACATCCAACCAGGAGTTCTCAAACTTGGGGGCACATAAGAATCCATTTGAAGCTGATTAAAATGATACACAAAAGTCATGATTTCATAAATCTGGGATGAGGCTCAGGAATGTACAATTTTAAGAAGCAACTCATGATAGTGACGCAGATGCCCAGGTACTCCAGAAGTCTGTCCAGCCACAACACTGCAGACTTTGGTGCCACCACGACACCACAGTCTCCAAGGTCTGCAAACTCAACTGGGTTCTCAGCACCACAAGCCAAGCATTCTTTCACTTGTGCCTCGTCGACCGTCTCTCTATTCTTCTTGGTAGCTATTCTAACTCCCACTGCCCTCTTCAAGTCTTCCCACCTCACCCCAAAGCCCCTCCATCTCAGCAGACAACGCTTCTTCCTGTTTTAATGAGAACACTGAAACCCTAGGATGGCCGGGCTCGGTGGCTCACGCCTATAATCCCATCACCTCAGCACTTTGGGAGGCCAAGGTGAGAGGACTGACTGAGACCACAGGTTCAAGGCCAGCCTGGGCAGCTTGGCAAGACCTCATCTCTACAATAAATCAAAAAATTAACTGGGCATGGTGGCACGTGCCTGTAGTTCCAGCTACATGGAAGGCTGAGGCAGAAGGATTGCCTGAGTCCAGCAGGTTGAGGCTGCGGTGGCCAGGAGCATGCCACTGCCCTCCACCCTGGGTGACAGTGTGAGACTCCAATTCAAAAAAAAAAAAGAAACCCTAGGATGAGAGGTAACTTAATTTTCTGGTCCCCACCTACAGCCTTAGCAATCTCTGCTCAACTCACATCTGTTTCTCTCCTTTCTCCCAGGATGCGGATCCTTTCTCTGACCCCCAGCCAATCCTGTGTTCTCTGCCCTTGGGACCTGTCTTCCAACTCCCACTGCCCTCAGCATCACCTTTCAACCTTTCCCCATCTTTAGTGTTTCCTGTCTCTTGGCCTATCAATACGCTCAAGAGCTGCAGCATATAGAAACAACCTCCCTTCTCCTGGGCTCCTCAGACCCACCTTATCCTCCTCCTTCCCTTGTTCACTAAAACATATACTTCTCACTTCCTCACCTCCCTTCCCAACTCAACCACTGCAGTCTGTGATCCCATATTCGACACTTTCCCATTGCCTAATCTGGGAGATAACTTTCTACACTTTTCTGACTGTTGCATTTGACCCTATTGCTCACTCCTTCTTTTTGAAACCGTCTATTCCCTCATGACTGCAGTGCTGTTCTCTCTGTCATTGTGCGTCCCCACCTTGAACACCTCTGCCACTCACCACTTAATCATTGGGGTTTCCTGTCAATCAGTTCCTAAACTACTGCTCTCAGCACTCTACACAGTGTTCTTGGACAACTACATCCATTGTTGAAATTCTTATTGCCCCTCTATTCTGACCACTTCCAAGTCTATGTCCCTGGCCTGGGCTTCCTGAATATCAGATTTGCATATACAGCTAAACATCTCCACTGGGACATTCCACAGGCACCTCCAACTAGACCTGTTTTAACAGAATTCATCAGATCCACCCTGGTCCCCATCCTGCTCTTCCTGTGATCCTCAGCTTAGTCAGGGTAGCATCATCCACTCATCCAGGCAGCCCAGAGACCTGGAGTCATCCTTGACCCCGCCCTCAGCAATCTATCTCAAAGATCTACTCTTTTTATTGCCTTAATTTCTTAAATCTGTACCCTCCCCTCCAGCCCTACACCTGCTGACTATTTTGTGATAACTCATCATCACTTTGCACCTGGACTATTGCAACAGCCTCCTAATCGGACTCCTGATTCCAGACTTTCCACTCCACATCCACTCTTCCATAGAATCACTAAAGTGATCTATCTAAATCCAAATCTGGTTATGTCACTCAACTACTTCAAAATCCTGTTGCCTGGAGGCTCAGGAAGAAGGATCACTGAACCCAGGAATTCAAGGCTGCAGTGAGCCGTGATCATGCCACTGCCCTGGGCAACAGAGTAAGACCCCAACTCAAAAAGTAATACTAATAAATCCTTATTGCCTGTAGATAGAATTCACATTTCTTGGCATGACCTACAAGACTTAGCATGACCTGGCCCCTGTTCACTTGACAGCAACAGCACCTGTCACTCTTGGTCTTGAGCATAACCTGCTAGTCATTCCCAGATGTTTTATACCTCCATGCTTCTCTCTTTCAGGAACACCCACCCCCACCTCCCCTCATTCGTCAAAACAGTTCATCTATCATTTACTCCAGAAAGCCTTTTTTCCTATCCTTTTTACTCCTAGGGCATTCTCTGTTTACCTCTATCCTTTACGTCTATCATTTTCCTATCCTTTTGAAATTATCTGTTTATGGAACTGCCTGTCAACACTAAACCCCAACCTTTTCAAAAGGAGAGATTGAAAACTGGCATTGTGTCCCCACCTCTCCCACCCCACCCCAAGGTTTAGCATAGTGCCTGATGCATATCAGGCACTCAAAAAAAAATTATGGATTAATTTTCACAAAGGGCTACAAGGCAGGCATTACAAATGGAAAAACTGAGCCTCAAAAAGCAAGTCACACACTAATGGTAGAACAGTGCCTTGGGACCAGCTCTAACTCCAAGCCTAGGCACTTTCAAGTTCAACCTGGAAAACATGAGTTAAACAAGGAGATGGAGATGAGAATGAGAAGTCAGGGTACCAGCCAGGGAGACAGTGGGTGTGAAGAATTGAGAGAAATGAAGGTAGACAAGATTCTGGAGGGTGGAGGAGTGTGGTCTTGAAGCCTTGGCGTTGCTAGTTCTGAGTAGAGCCCGGATAACCTAAAGTGCCCGGCAGTGCCAGGCCAGGTCTGCCCACTACCTAAATCTAGATGCTGGGCCTGAGAATGCCAATGTCCCACAAATACCCACAACTCTGCAGCACAACCATCTTCCGGGTCCTGCACTTACTCAGCCTCCACCAGCTGAGCAAGCAGACATTACCTCACTTGGGCACCTCCAAGAATTGCCTAGTGTAGATCAAGACAGGGAATATCATAGTAGCTATGGACCAGTGTGAATAAGTGCTATAGTGCCCCTTGGGATCTCCCAGGAGCTCCCTCTCCTTCTCCCACCTACCTCCCAGCGGCCTCCCCCTACAACCCTAAACACAGAAGGCAGCCAACGAAAAGGGTCAGGAGGCAGAAGCAGGAGACAAGGAAAGCTCAGGCCCACAGAATGAAGGGAACATTCTGAGACAGGAGCCAAAAAGAGAGGGACTGTTAGACACAGCTAAATGAATGCATCAGAACATGGACCTCCCTTGCACACCTCTCTCTGGATCTTCTAGGCTGGAAGACGATTGCTTCTGGACATGAGGGTTGGAATAATTCCAGCAAAAGAAAACTAAAAATACCATCCTGTGTTTACAAAATACGGGAGAAGGCAGCAAGGGTGTAGATGACAAAGGATAAAGATAGGATGCCCTTCTCTGATAAACTTCATGCCAAACAGAGGTGAAGAGCCAGAATTATCTCATTAGCAGGGAATCTGGCAAGTATCCAGGGCAAGAACACCCCACCCTCTGTCCTCATCTGAATCTCTGGGGGCCAAGCTGACCCATCACCCCTGCAAAGGGTTCTAGGAAGAGGAAAGGCCATCTCCTGCCCAGGGAAGGGGGCTGGGGAAGACCGTGAGGTCCTCAGCTCTAATCATATTTTTCACTCACGAGGGGAGACATTCAGATACACGCTCCCCACCCAGTTTCTGCTCTGCAGACCGAGATAAGAGTCTTCAGTTGACAAAGTTTCATAAGAAACTAGAATTTGTTGACCTCCTTTTCCACCTCCCCTTAGCCAGCTCCACCCCAACTCAGCTGCAATGGAGGCCTATAACCAGCTGGATAGGCCACCTCCCCAGGGCCCCAGGGGAGCACAAGCAGCCCTGACTCACCTGCCATGGCTCAGAGAGGGAGAGAAGCCTGGGAAACACGGAATTCCCCTCTGGAGGAGGTGTGGGCAGCTCCCAGGCACCACCTCCGTGGAGTCTCTTCAGTTGTAATAACAAGAAGGAAAACAAGCCTTTATTGAGTGCTTTCTGTATGCCAGCCATTGTGCTTCACATGAATTATGTCATTAAAAGCACCTGACAACCTTGTGAGGTGGGTACCACCATTATCCCCGTTTTATGGGTGAAGAAGTAGAGCAGTTCAATAAATGGGTCTGAGGTCACGTGGGGAGCAAATACAGAAGCCAGGACACAGACATAG
Source organism: Carlito syrichta (assembly GCF_000164805.1). Classification (NCBI taxonomy): domain Eukaryota; kingdom Metazoa; phylum Chordata; class Mammalia; order Primates; family Tarsiidae; genus Carlito; species Carlito syrichta. The sequence continues at coordinate 32,834 of NW_007258045.1, read as the reverse complement.
ACACAGGTCTTCAGAGATCCCGCCGCCACCCACCCACCTTGCCACTGCATGGTCCTCCCTCCTCATTGTGTGGCCTATGGTGTTTCCCTTGGACAGCTGCTCAAATTTTCCAAACTCTCTAGTTCTCCCACTGGAATGTAAGCTTCTTGAGGTTAGAAATCACTTTCAGTGGTGCCTTGGGAGTGATATCAAGAACATAAATGCTGACTGACCCATGAGAGGATTCAAAACACCATGGGTAGGCTAGGCGCGGTGATTAACGCCTGTAATCCCACCACTTTGGGAGGCCAAGGTAGGAGGATCACTTGAGCCCAGGAGGTCAAGACCAGTCTGGGCCACATAGTCGTTACAAAAAGTCAAAAAATTATGCAGGCATGGTGGAGCATGCTTGTAGTCTCAGCTACCCAGGAGGCTGAGGTGGAATAATCATCTGAGCTGAGGCGAGTGAGGCTACAGTGAGCCATGATGATGGCACTCACTTCAGTCTGGGGTGACAAAGTGAAACCTCCAACTCAAACAAAACAAAACACCATTGGTATTTAATAGGTGCTATTATTGGTTGTTATTGAATCATTGCTATTTCACATACCAGGTAATGTCTTTCCTTTAGAGCAGGGTTTCACAATCTCAGCACTACTAACATTTGGGGCCAGATAACCCTTCATTGTGAGGACTGCCCTGTGCATTGTAAGACATTTTGCTGTGTCCTTGGCCTCTAAATACTAAATGCCAGTAGCACTCTCCCACCCCAAGTTGTGACAACCAAAAACACCTGCAGACATTGCCAGATGTCCCCCTGGGTGGCAAAATCACCCTCAATTGAGCACTGTTACCCCAGAAAAAGCAGATCAAATGAGAGCATTTATTTCCTCAGAGTAAAGAAAGCTTATTTCTACCTACAATAAAACAGCACTCTTATTATTCATCGTTAATAAACATGAGAGTTCCTGAGAATTACTTATACAATAAAAACCCCAGAGCACCAATTTTAGAAGATCAAGATAATCTTCCTGTTATGCCTGAATTAAATCACTTCTGCACATAGACTCTTTGTAGTGGATGTCATAGGCTACCGAGAACCTGTACCCCAAAGGCCTGGGTTCAAATTCCAGCTCACAGGCCCAAATAACTTTTATACCAAGGTGGGGTACAAATAAATATGTTTAAATCTCGGCTCCTTTGCCCACTAGCTTTGGTCAATTCACTTAATATCACCGTGTCTCAGTCCCTGTGAAATGGGGATAATAGTTCCTAGCTCATAGGATTGTTGTAAGGATTAACTAGAGAAAGCATCTGTCTAGCAAGGTTTGGTTGAAGAGGGCTCAAAAATTGTGGTTGCTTCCTTCCCCCACTTGCCCTTGAGAGCAGGATGCATCTCTGATTTATTTTTTTCTCCACACTGCCCAGCAGAGCAGTTCTCAACCCCAGCTATACCTATGGAATTTTCAAAAATGCCCATGTCCAGGCCCCACTGCACAGCAGCTAAACCAGAATCTCTACTGTAAGAGCTCAAATATTTATGCATAATAAAGGTAACATTATTACCGTCACATAATTTTTACTGATGTCAAAAATTTAACAGTAATAATATTTGTGTTAATTCTAAAAATATGGTAATATATTAATTATCAGTCACCATCAATCCATTAATAATAACTTAAATGAATCGGTATATCTCCAAAAGACATCTAATTGTATTCATAGGATGCATATATTTTATTGGAATTTTTCAATTTTAGGTTTTAATTTCAATAATGACTTAAAATATCTTTTACATGTTATTAAAGCAAACCTACCTTTGAATTGATCATCTTCAACTGAAGGGCATGTTCATAGAATAAAACCTTCATTTCTTAAGTCAGTGTCTCTCAATGTTTGAAGAAACAGTTCTATAAATAATTCTGATACTTATGTAACGATAACAAATTGTGTAAGTGACAAAATTGTGTTTGTACACAAGGCTAGAAATAAAGCCCATTTATTTTCAAGAGATTGATGCTGTCACTTGCTGTTGTTAAGAAAGATAGGCTACTATAGTATACAGTAACAATATTTAATTGCTGCTACATAGTATCAAATCAGTACAAAAAGAAAAATGACAGGTCATGCTTTATGACAGAAGCTAGTATCATTTAAGACAACTAAGTGAGTTAAAGGATGTCCCTGTGACAACTAATCAAATGATATTGAAAACAGAAGGTATGAAGCTGGATTCAGGGCTGTTATAAATATTAGGCCACCCCTTGGAAACATACACAGGGCCAGCACCTCGTAAACTCCATGGGAACAGGGCTTGCCTTCTTCTCCCAGTGCCTACCATACAGTAATAAACATTCCAGAGATTATGAACCCCACCTTCCTCTTAGTATCCTACTCTTTACACTTTTCTTTTTCCCAAATCCTTAACTTCTTATTTTTAAATCTTGCACTTCTGGCCGGGTTCGGTGGCTCAACCTGTAATCCCGCACTTTGGGAGACCGAGGTGAGTGAATTGCCTGAGTCCGCAGGTTCGAGACCCACCTGGGCAACTTGGCGAGACCTCATCTCTACAATAAATCAAAAATTAGCCAGGCGTGGTAGCGCGGGCCTGTAGTTCCAGCTACTTGGAAGACTGAGGCGGAAGGATCGCCGGGGCCCACAGTCGAGGCTGCAGTGGCCGGGAGCAACAGAGTAAGACTCCGACTCAAAAAAAAAAAAAATCTTGCACTTCTGAAAGCTGCTCTAAATCCTACCTGAATAAGGTAGGGTATTAGAAAATCAATACACTTTTCAAGAACTGAACAGAAGGGAGTTCCCATGAGTCGCACATGTCCTTGATTTGCCTGTGAAAAAGAGTCTGCATCACATCCTTGTCAGGCCATCACACTAATGCACAGCTCATCCTGGGCGTTCCAATTTATGCCCCACTCATTAAACTAGCCCATGTTTTTTCACTACTGAGCTCTCTATTTAAATAGTAGGGACAACACCGTCACATGTCTTAATAAAAATGCTGTGCCTTTCAAGAAAATGTCTAAGTGTAGCTACACTGGATGTAAGAAGAGCCACTCTCTCCCAGTCACTTACCTGAGCTCACTTAGATCTGGTCAGGGTCCCTCAGTGGGCTTCCTCTCAGGCAGAGATTTCTTTCCTCTCCAGGGAAGAAGCCGCAATAGTTGCACAGAGTGTCTCAAACTTCCTCTTCTCGTTTCTCTTCTGTTTCGGGTCTGGGAAGCACTGAGTCCTGACTTATCTTCTTGTCTCATTTCACTTTCTCACCCCCCAGCCCCCTTTCCCCCCACACCACTAAGTGCCCTCAACACTGATCTCTGCCTAAAAACGAAGGAAATCCATCCAGCAATCCTATCTCTAGGTAGCTATCCAAGGAACAGAGGTCATTATATCAAAAAGACACTCACACCCGCATGTTCCTCGCAGCACAGTTCACAATTGAAAAGATGTAGAATCAACTTAAATGCCCATCAACCAGTCAGTGGATAATGAAAGTGTGGTATGTATACACTATTTGGTCATCAAAAAGAAAGAAATAATGTCTTTGGCAGCAACTTGGAAGGAACTGGAGAACACCATCCTAAGTGAACTCACGCAGGAACAGAAAACCAAACACTACATGTTCTCACTTATAAGTGGAAGCTAAACTCAGGATCTGCAGAGACACACAGAATGGTATAATGGACACTGGAGACTCAGAAGAGGGAAGGGGGAAGGGAAGGAGGGACGAAAAATCACCTATCAAGTGGGGGTGGTGGGGACACTCAAAGTCTTCCTCTCCAGGAAAGACTTCTTCACCACTATACAATGCAGTCATGTAACCAAAAACTATTTATACTCCCTAAAGATATTGAATACAGTAACAAAGAAAACAATGAACAAAATCCATTTCCAATTTCATGGAGGGAGGGTACTGATTCTAATTTTGAGAAGAGGAGCTTAAAAGACCCAGCCTCCCACTCAGGGAAAAAGGGATCCTTGAACATCCTTCCTGGGACACAACTTCTCAGCTCCTATGTAAGTACTAGCAATCCCTGCTTTTGGCCACAGGGGTAGAAGGCATTTCTGGAAGTAATGATGCAAAGTAAATCTTTTAGATCCCTGGCTCCCAGACTTCGGATATCAGGGACCTAGAGAGGTATCAATTTTTCATTTTGTTAAATGAAGACATCAAAAGAATTAACAGTTGTGTATGGGGGGGAAATCTACCACCTACAATCTACAATGACCCTAATTTCATAAAAGAAAGGATATTCTAACAACAAAACATCAAAAAGTCATAATGTCAGAATAAAAGGTTGGTCTTTAAACTTAATACACGTTTCTCTCTTTTTTGAAATATCATCATTTTGCCCTTGTTTCCGTCATTCCATGCAGACAAGTGACCGGTTTGTCAAGACTGTCAGCAGCCTGGAGTTTGGCAACAATTGCTATGAAGCAGGGGTTTATTTTCCCAGAAGTCTGCATAATTTAAAGCCCGCTCCCCCTCAGCCCCAGTCCACTGATGGCTGTGTGCAGACAAGGCATTGTGGGTCAAGCATTGTACAGATTCAACTGTGCTCTTGACATACAAGTTTGGATTAAATGAAGACACAGATGTGATCAGCAAAAAGTCCTGAGCAAAAAAAGATACAGCAATTCAATATCAAAAGGTAAACTTTTCTCCAAGTTCTATAAAATACAAATAGACTAGGCGAGTGTCCCAAATGTACAACAGAGTACACACAGGGCATATTAAAATTAAAATGTACTGTCTTTTGAATACATCTGAATCTGAAATGCTAAGCAGAGCAAGCATGTATTAACTACATGGCAGAACTGTACAGTGGAGAACATCCCTGTTCAGTAGGAAGGTCAGTGTCTGGCCCTGACTTTGACACTAAGTGATTCTTAGGCCTTAAGCAAGTTGTTTAATCTTTCCGTGCTCAGTTTTCTCAGATACAAGTGAGGGAGCTAGATTAAAATTATCTCTAAGGGCCAGTCCTGCTTGAAAATTCTTAATGTACTAGCGTGTTTCTCTCTCTCTCTCTCTCTCTCTCTCTCTCTCTCTCTCTCTCTCTCTCTCTCTCTCTCTCTCAGAATTTGTAAGTCCTCAGGGAATCAGAAAGATGGTCTGCACCTTCTGAAAAGCTGACCACTAGTTATCCCTGAAGTACAGGACTCCTCACTATGAGATATTTAGGGCGTAATACCCACTATGCTGAACCAAAGAGCCAAAGGCACCATTCAACGCATCCATAAATCACCACATGTGGACTTGAGCATCCATTGTGGGCAAACACATGAAAGTCGAATTTCCCCAGACCCCCTCCTCTCTCTGGTCATCCTTCTTCCTTGAGTTAGCACAGCGACCTGCCATCAATGGCAAAAACGTCCACTCAAGAACTAACTCTGTGGCAGGCCTGTGACATGAGTTATGTCTTTTAAACCTTAACACAATCCTGCAAGTTTGGTCAGATGATGTCCATCACATGAATAAGAAAACGGAGGCTCAGGCAGGTGAAGTACAGGCCAAGGTTACAACGTGAGGAGCAGGATTCAGACTAAGGCCTCTCGGACTCTAACGCCTGTGATTTCCCCCTTTGTTTGCCATGTTGCATCCATCTCACCTTTGACACACCCAGGAAACGGGATAAAAAACCCTAGGGTTCTTCAGACTAATAATCCCTGCATCTACCAGTGGTACCTTCTGGTGAATTTAAGGGAATCACCCTTTAGACTTAGACCTTGGAAGACCAGCTGCTGTCTACTCTACTCTCTGATTGCTCTCCTCCCAGATAGACCACGAGGTATCGAGTGCCCACCAGACTTTCCAGAGCACCAAGAGTCCCAGCATATAAGCTCTAGGGAGATGGGCGAGTTTAGGGTGCTCGGGACATTCATAGAACCTAGCTTTTATGCCAGGCGCAATAGCCAGCACTTTGGGAGGCCAAGGCGGGAGGATCACTTGAGCCCCACCTAAGCAACAGAGTGAGACCTCATCTCTACAAAAAAAATTTAAAAATTAGCCAGGCATGATAGCGTGCACCTGTAGTTCCAGCTACTTGGGAGGCTGAGGTGAAAGGATTGCCTGGGCCCAGGCAGTCAAGGCTAAGGTGAGCTGTGATCGTTCCACTGCACTCCAGCCTGCACAACAGAGTGAGACTCTGCCTCAAAAATAAAAAATAAAAATAAACATAGCTTCTCCAACTTTAAAATTAGTCCGACATTCAGGTCCAATCTGATCTATTTGGATCAGCTGCTAAACCCTCACTGTTCAAGGTTCAGCACCTTTGTGGTAACACACACATTCATTTTTAAAGCACTGTTCTATAAAAATTGACCTTCCGTATGACCCAACAATCCCTCTACTGGAAATATGCCTGGAGGAACTCCAATCATTCTACCAAAAAAGATACCTGCACACTCATGTTTATTGCAGCACGATTCACAATAGCAAAAACATGGAACCAACTGTGGTGTCCAACGAAACTGGACTGGATAAAAAAAAATGTGGTACATATACATGATGGAATATTACACAGCCATAAAAAAGGACAGACATATGGACTTTGCAGCAACTTGAGGATTTAGAGTCTATAATACTCAGTGATCTATCACAGAAACAAAGAATGGTGTGCCACATGTTCTCACTCATAAGCGAACCCTGAATATTTACCATAATACTATAAGAAAGGGATTGGCAGTAGTGGGATTCTGCTGGGGTGGGACTCAAACCAGGCAAAGTGGGGACCAAAGGGAGGCCCAAACTTTGCCTGTACAATGTCCACTTATATACCTAACTATGAATCGTACTCCACATCTTTAAAATAAAATAAGTTAATTAATTAACTAATTAAAATTAAAGCACTGTTCTACAATCGCCTATGGGGCTCTTTAAAAGTGTGAATTTCCAGGAGCCAAAGTCCATAACTCCAGAAAAGCGAGTAAAGGAGCAGACAGAAGCCCAAAAACTGTATTTTGCTTTACAATGAGTTTCCTTTTGGTCTCTCATCCTCAAGAAAAATCAAGTCCTCTCCAGCTGGAATCAAAGAACACCTTTGTTTTGTCAACAGCTGTCCCTACATCAGGTAGACACTCCCTCCTCCCAGAGGCCACGCCAGTGTCTTCACACAAGTCCTCTCTCTGGCTGAGCTCTGCAGTGCAGAAAATAAGTGAAACAATTCAGCTTACAGCAGCATTTTCCCTTCCACGTTTTTTTCCCATCTTCCCTAATCCTATGTCCCCCAATTCATAGGAAGATTAGACTATTGTCCCCATATCAACAGTAGGACGCCAACATTTTATTTCCTGCTGATCTACTGTCGCAAGCTGCTACAAAATGGAAAGAAGGAAGGAGTGAGGGGAGAAGGAGGGAGGGAGGGAGGAAAATCTACTAAAATCTACTGTATGTCAGGACCATCCCATCCTCTAAAACTGTTTTGGGTTTCTAATTTTCCAAAGTGGCTGCATCATTTTATATTCCAATCAGCAAAGCATAAAGATTCCAATATCTCAATAACCTGACTAACACTTGTTATTTTCTCTATTCTGGTCATATTCATCCCAATGGCTGTAAAGTGGTTTCTCATTGTAGTTTTGATTTGCATTTTCCTAATGACTAATGATGTTGAGCGTCTTCTCACATGCTTATTGGCCATTTGTATATCTCTTTGGAGAAAGTATTCAAATTTTTTGCTCATTTTTTATATTTGGATATTTGTCTTTTTATTGTTGAGTTGTAAGTGTTTTTTATCTATTCTAAATACCAGGCCCTTATCAGATATGTGCCTTGCAAATATTTTTTCTTGATGTATGGATTGTCTTTTCTTTCTTGATAGTGTCCTTTGAAGAATGAAAGTTTTTAGTTTTGATGAAGTCCAATTTATGTTTTTCTTTGCTTCTTTTTTTTTTTTTTTTGGAGTCTCAGTCTGTCGCCCAGGCTGGAGTGCAATGACACGCTCATGGCCACCACAGTCTCTTGATCTGCTGATCTGCTGGGCTCAGGTGATCCTTCTGCCTCAGCCTTCCAAGTAGCTGGAATTACAGGCATGCACCACCACACCCGGCTAATTTTTTGATTTATTGTAAAGATGAGGTCTCACCAAGTTGCCCAGGCTGGTCTCAAACCTGTGGGCTCAGGCAATCCTCTCACCTTGGCCTCCAAAGTGCTGGGATTATAGGCATGAGTCATTCCCTTTTTTTTTAAGGCATCCTAGCTAATAAACTATTACCTTGAAGATTTATACTTGTGGTTTTTTCCTTAAGAGTTTTATAGTTTTACGTTTAGGTTCTTGATTCACTTTGAGTTATTTAAGATGTGAGGAGGGGTCTAACTTAATTCTTTTGCACGTGTCCTAGCACCATTTATTCCTCCATTGTATCTCAGCACCCTTGTCAAAAATCAGTTGATCATAAATATAAATGTATGGGCTTATTTCTGAACTTGCAAATCTATGTCATTGATTTATATTTCTATCCTTATGCCAGTACCGTGCCATCTTGAATATTATAGCTATGTAGTAAGTTTTAAATTGGGAAATGTAAATGCTCAAACTTCGTTGTTTGTTCCTTTGTTTTTTAATGGTCATTTTGGTTTTTCTTGGTCCCTCATTACAACCTCCAGTATACAGGTCTTGTACTTCTTTTGTCAGATTTATTCAGCCAGCTAGGCATGGGTCTCATGCCTGTTATCCCAGCACTTTGGGAGGCCCAGGAATTCAACAACATAGCGAAAAATCATCTGTACAAAACATTTAAAAAATTAGCCAGGGGTGGTGGCATGTGCCTGTAGTCCCAGCTACTGGAAGGATAGCCAGCGAATGGATAGCCTGAGTAGATCAGTTTGAGTCTGCAGTGAGCCATGATCGTGCCACTGCACTCCAGCCTGGGTGACAGAGTGAGACAGGGACTCAAAAATAAAAATACATATGTATATCTAATCCTGAATTGTACCCCACATCTTTAAATTTAAAAAAAAATTTAAATTAAAAATAAATAAATAGGCCAGGCGTGGTGACTCAAGCCTGTAATCCCAGCACTTTGGGAAGCCAAGACAAGAGGATTGCCTGAGCCCACGGGTTCAAGACCAGTCTGGGCAACATGGTGAGCCCTCGTCTCCATAATAAAATTTTTAAAATTAGCCAGGTGTGATAGCGCACGCCTGTAGTTCTGGCTACTTGGAAGGCTGAGGTGGAAAGATCACCAGAGCCCAGCAGGTGGACACTGGGGTGGCCGTGAGCTTGCCACTGCACTCCAACCTGGGCCACGGGATGACTCCAACTCAAATAAATAAATAAACAAATAAATAAATATAAACCAAAAAACTTAAATTGACCTATCTTCAAGTTCACAAATTCTTCCTTCCACCAGATCAAAACTGCTGCTGAGTCCTTCTAGTGATTTTCCTGACTAATTTTTTTTTATTTATTCTAGAGACCAGGTCTCACCATATTGCCCAGGCTGGTCTCGAACCCACGGGCTCAGGCAATCCTCTCGCCTTGACCTTCCAAAGTGCTGGGATTATAAGCTTGAGTCACCATGTCCAGCTGATTTTTCTTGTTTTAATTTTCAGTTATTGTACTTTACAACAGCAAAATATCTATTGAGTTCTTTTTATCATTCCTATCTCTTTATTACTATTCTTTATTTGGTAAGACATCATTCTTAGTCTTTTCTTTAATTCGTTAGACATTTTTTTCTTAGTTCCTTGAACTAGGAAAGCTGAGTTAACATCTATGTCTGATAAGGTCAACATAAGGGCTTTCTCAGGGACAGTTTCTGTTGACCTGGGGTTTTTTTTTTTTCTGTACAAGTCATACTTTATTGTTTCTTTGTATGTGTTACAATTTTTTGTTAAGCACTGAACATCTCAAAAATATAAAAATAAACCTCGGACACCAAACTTCCTTCCCCTCCTTGGATTTGCTGTTTAGTGTTATTATTTATTATTACTGCTGCTGTCTGTTTTGTGACTTTTCTTAATTAAGTCTGTATTCTTTATCATGTGTGACCACCAACATCTCTGCTCAGTTAGCTTACTGGCCACCTAATAAACAGATGGAGATTTCTTTAAATGTCTTGTACCAAAAAGACTCCCAATCTTTGCCAAGCACTTCTGTGCGTGTGTTTTGGGGCATTGCTTTGGTGGTCAGATAGGCAGTTTACAACTCTGCCTTTGACTTTTTCTTCCTACTTGTGCAGAGCCTCAAGGTCAGCCAGAGGTGAGAGATTTTGGCTTTCTCAGGTTTTTCTTCTGCAGGTACATAACCCTACATGTGCATATAGCTTTCTAACTTCCCAGGTATTTGTCTGAGCTTTTCAGAGCTCCCTATAGACATTTCATTTTTTACTCAGTCTCTTATCAGTCTCAGCTGGAATCACTGCCATTGGAAGAGTCAATGTTTAAACATTTCCTCTGATTATTTTTGACAAACACCCTAACAATATGACTGTTCATGCAGAGAAAGTTCTGATTCAGGTCAAATAAAGAAAAGCCCCTAAGGATGCAACTTAACTTTCAAACAGGTCACCGAGTGAAAATTATCTGGAGATAAGGCTCTCTTGAAAGCTCCAAATCTGTTCTATTTTCTTCCATCGGCTGCTAGTTTGCTGGTCTTTCCAGCTACCATAGCTGCAAAGTTGTTAGTTTCTTTTTTTTGTTGTTTCTTTTTTTTTTGAGTTGGAGTCTCACTCTGTCGCCCAGACTGGAGCGGAGTGGCACACTCCCGGCCACTGCAGCCTCGACCTGCTGGGCCCCAGCGATCCTTCCGCCTCAGCCTTCTGAGTAGCCGGAATTACAGGCACGCGCTACCATGCCCGGCTGATTTTTTGATTTATTGTAGAGATGAGGGCTCACCCAGTTGCCCAGGCAGGTCTCGAACCTGCAGGCTCAGGCAATCCACTCACCTCAGCCTCCCAAAGCGCAGGATTACAGGCTGAGCCACCGAGCCCGGCTAGGTTGTTGGTTTCTAAGGCTACCATGAAGGTGGGTTGAGGAAGATGGAACCAGGGCAAGCTAAAATGCCACAGTGCTCACTGTTCTTAATGATATTCAACCATTTTTCTTAAGTAAATTCTCCGAGATTGTTGTAAGCATTTGATTAATTTCCAAAGTCTTCAAAAAGTTGATTTTCACCATTTTTGCTAGTGTTCTCCACTACTTTTTAAGAAGTGAATTTTTCAGAGGTCTTCATGCCACCATTCTGCAAGTGCTTCCCTTGAAGGAACACTTATAAATATTACCTTGGTTCTATTCTACATTTTTTTGTTTTCTTTCCATTCAAAGTCTTTCCTCTTCTCCTTCACTGAGTGAATCATAAAACTCAGAGGGGAGATATGCAAACACATATTTTCTGATTCTTTTAATAGTTTCCTAGTGTGATGATGCTACAGAAGAAAATATCGGGAGCAAGGTAGACCTAAGCTGTTTCCTTCCAAGGAAATAAATATAAATCCAGGGAGCATAGAATTTCTAGTTCTATGATAGCCATGAAATGACCCAGGAATTGGAGACTTGATTAAGGAGGGGCAAGAGAACATATAATATTCCAAGAAAGGAGGGTTTTTATGTCTTCCGGGGAGAACCGAACTTCTAAACGGACCAGGTATGTGGTGATTACACAACTCTGAATTCTACTCTTCTGATGTTTACATCTTCTCGACAGCTTTCTTCAGATAGCAGATGCTGAAATGAATGAAATACAAGAAAACTATAATCAGGACATTCCCCTTCTTGAGCAAAACTGGAATTTGTAAAAGAGCATTGGTGACAGGTAATGGTGACTGGTGATTCATTCCTGATGATATCTTGGGCCAAATTCCAAAAGCCAGTGTATTTTCAGAAGGGGTGGGAAGAAGATTTGCATGTATGACTTCACGCAGAAGCTCCAGGCGTATAAACAGGAGTGGGTTGTTCGTCTTACCCAGTTCCAGGCCCAGCACTTTCCAAACAGATCAAGGCCATGGCAGTCCTCTACTCCATGCTTCTGCCACTGGGGCTGTTTCTGAACCTCAGACTGCAGTTTTCTTCAACCACCTCTACAAATTACAGTAACAACTGCATGGTCTTCGATGCAGTTTTCACTACCACCGGCCCAGGCATTGAGACCTATTCGAATAGCTACGAAAGCAACACCACCTACGTAGGTGAGTAAAAGCCATTCTCTCTGATGTCCTTTGTTCTCGAAAGGGAGTTAACCAGAATTTCAGAATATGCCCCTCTATCCCTACTTTCAACTACACAAAATGTTTGCTTATTTGCTTGTTTGTTTGTCTGTTTTTTGAATCAGAGTCTCACTCTGTCACACAGGCTGGAATACAGTGGCACCTCAACCTTCTGGGTTCAGGTGAGCCTTCTGCCTCAGTCTCCCAAGTAGACCGGACTACAGGCATGTACCACCATTTGTGGCTAATTCTTTAATTTTTTGTAGAGATGAAGTCTCACTATGTTGCCTAGGCTGGTCTCGAACTCCTGGGCTCAAGCAATACTCTTGTCTCAACCACCCAAAGTGCTGGGATTACAAAGCATGAGCCACTATGCCTGGAACATGTTTTTTTTTTTTAAGCCAGATGGGAAGTGGAGGAAGAAAGAGAATGAAGAGAATGTGTGAGAGAGAGTGGATTGGGGAGATTGTTTCTGCATGTTCCCCGTGAACTTGAGCCACAGGAGTCAGAAAGTCCCAACACCTAACGTAACTGAGCCCCAGCAAGAGCACACCTGGAGAAAATTCTCTGACTTAACTAATGGGCGTTTTTATTACTTTAAGAGATAATAATTGCATCACAGTATGTTGTCTTTTCACATCCACTTGACAAAGCAATGCCTCTGTGAGTGATTGTCTACGCATTTAGCCTATGGGTGAAAAATCTAGTGAACTACACAGGGAAAGTATTACTATCCCACTTTATATAAGAAGAGTCTGAAGTCAAGAGAAGTTGAATGACCTGCTCAGAGTTTCACCGCTAGAAAGTGGAAGAACCGGCCCTTGAATCTTGGTCTTTTTATTCTTAATCCAATGCTTTTCCTAGAAGTGTCTAGTAAGTATTTTATAAACGTCCATTTAGGATCAGCCAAATCTACAAGTCAAGGAATATGCTTTCTAATAAGTTTCATAATAACAACAACACTTAATATGGCGCTTTACATGTAATAATGACCTATTAGGTAGACACCATTATCATTCCGTTTTGTACATGAGAAAACAGAGGCAGAGATGCTAAGTGACTTACTCGGGTCACAAAGTTACTTAAAGGTAAAGCTGGGACATGAACCAGCATTATAGGTTCAGGGACCCTGCCTTTAACCACTATCATGTATTCCTTAGAGCAATGAGAGCTGACTCTTGCTACTATGTGCTGGGTATGTTTGGGGGTAAGTGCTGTTATCGTCCCCATTTTACAGATGAGAACTGAAGTACAGAGAAGTTAAAAGTTACTCAAGGTCACTAATAAGTGGCACAACTAATAGTCAAATCTAAATAACACACCCAAAATCGGTCCAGCTTTGTCTAGCTTCAGAGACTGTCTTATTACCTACTGTGTGATCCTGCCTTTTTTAAAGTCTGACCAAGTTTTGCAGAGGTCACCAAGGTGATCTCCACACTCCCAGTCTAGATTCCAGACTTCAACAGGTGAACAACCACGACATGCCTTCAATCACTCATCCTGGCCTATCTTTTGTTCTACTTTTTTAACGGGAACTGCCACTAAGTACTCTAATTGTGATGGGGGCTGTGTTCCACACCCTAAGGCAGTGGATATTGTCCTGACAGGGCAAGGAGAATAATCTTGTAATTCAAGATGAGCACCAGGCGGACACAGACGTGGCCTGAGGGTGTCAGAGTCTACTGCAAAAGAAATTACGGCCCCTGATGTAGGGTAACACCTCTTGAGGTGAGAAATTTTGCTAAGGAAATGGAAGAAAGAGAAGTCTATCATGTGAAGATGCTACATGGGGAGATACAGGAGCCTTCTGAAAGTGGGGATGTAAGAGAAGGAAAAGCCAAGATAATCCACTAGGATCAAAGGGCAATTATGGCAGTTCCAGAGGCCTCAGATGGAACCAGGGAAAGGGAAAAAAGAAAATAACTAAGGTTCCTTGAATGCCTATATAAGCTATGCACCTCAAACTTTATCAGATTCCATCTTAGAACAGAAATGTGTTGTGAAAGTTCTGTGGTTGGTAGACTGACTCACTACACGAATGATTCAAGTTGAGGGTCAAAATCCCATGCCCACAGAGCTGTAAAGTGCCAGATTCCACACCTACGGGTACACAGCAGTCTCCAAGATTGACTTGTAGAGTGTAATTGCCAGAACTCGGGACTTCTGGGAATTCTGAGTAAATGACCACCCAGGCCAACTGCTTTTCCTTATTTTGGTTTTAAAATTCTGTTAAACTTTAGGGTTGTGTTAACATTGGTAAACATGTATAAATGACTTGGCAGGTCCCCAGAGATAACTGCAGCTCAAGCAATATCTTAATACAGTCTCTGGGTCTGTCTTGTATCCTGAAACCCATAATGCAGTAACAGTTACATTAAGATGACGTGATTCACCTGCCTTTCTTTCTTAATTTCAGCTTTAAGGGCACTATATAACACTGGATGCATGACTTTTTAAAACCACCAACAAGGCATTATTTAGAGCTCCCCACATGTCCAACACTGGATTGGGCAGTTACCAACACAGGTGAAACCACAGTGCAGAGCACAAGTCAGAATATAATTATCAACACTATGGTCAAAAAACGTAAATGTTTCAGGAATGAGAAGAAAAGAGAGCTAAATGGGTCCAGGGTTAGAACATAAGCAGGATTTTAGAAGGACAGAGGGGATGGGTTGTTTGAGGAGAGGGAAGAAATGAGTCCAGCCATGCAACCAGACATGAACAAAGACCAGGGCCAGGTGTGGGCCAGGTGAATTTTCAGGACAGGGAAAAACCAGCAGCCCCTAGAGTGTGCATGCAAATGGCAGGGGACGGCTGAGTTCTTGGGCTCTTAAACGTCATATGCCGAGTACTCTAATCAACAGACTAGAGGCAGAAATACAAAAGCAACCATATTGAGATCTCTAGAATGGTGGTCCCCAACCTTTCTTGGCATCGGGGACTGGTTTCCTGAATGACAATTTGTGATTCTCATAAGGAGTGCGCCACCTAGAGCTCTTGCATGTGCAGTTCACAACAGGGTCCGTGCGCCTGTGAGACTCTAATGCCACCATTGATCTGACAGAAATGGAGCTCCATTCACCCGCTGCTGTGAGCTCCACTCACCTCCTACTGTGCAGCCTGGTTCCTAACAGGCCTCAGACTGGTATCAGTCCACAGCCCAGGGGTGGGGGAATCCTGCTCTAGAAGGAAGCGCACTTTGGAGGGTTGGTCAGGAGTATGTTCTGAGGGACAGGCTGTATGAGGAGTTCTGGTCCCACCGCAGCATGTTGCAAAGCCGCCTGAAGGGAGAAGACCCTAAGGCTGGAAATCCAGATAACACAGGTCCTAGGAGGGAAGAAAGAGAACTTAAACCAGAGTGGAAGCGGGCGAGCAGCGGAAAGGACAGAGGCATGTCTGGGCAGAGCTGGCAGACACGCTGACTACCTGGATGACGCCGTCACTCCTTACCTTTCACCGCACCTGACGCCCAGATCCAGAACAGGTGTCAGGTGCTCCCAAGTTGGAGCCTGTGGGATCTGCATCAACCGCCCTTGGTGGCAGAACTCACAACTAGAACAGAGAAATGTAGTGTGCTCAAAATCATATAATAACAATGACAATGAATCCAATACCCAGCATGTGTTAAAAGCTTCATATTCTTCCCTCTAATCTCCCCAGGAACCTTTCGAGATAGGTATCACGATCTGAGATAATGTCGTATTCCCAGACCTAGAGCCAGGCCAGGTGCATAGTGGACATTCAAGAAATATTTGTGGGCCGGGCATGGTGGTTCACACCTGCAATCCCAGCACTTTGAAAGGAACAGCGTAAACCCTGTTGTGAACTGCGCATTAGAGAGATCTAGGTTGTGCACTCCTTATGAGATGTGGGAGGATTGCTTGAGCCCTGGGGTTTCTGACCAGCCAGGGCAGCATAGTTAGATTTTGTCTCTACAAGAAATCAAAATATTAGCCGGGCATGATGCTGTGCACCTGTAGCCCCAGCTACTCAGGAGGTTGAGGCGGGAGGATCACCTGAGCCCAAGAGGTCAAGGTTGTAGAGAGTTATGATCATGCCACTGCACTCCCCTGAGGAGAGAATTGCCCTAAGGGGTTACTCGACAGGTACTTGGCTTACCGTCCTGTGGCTTAAAGGCACTTAGCATTTCTGGGACCACAAAACGGGCTTTGCTTATACTTGGCCCACTCGACTCTTTCACATGCATCAACCTCTTCCATCCCCGCACTCCTCCGCAAACAGGCTTAGTCCTCTCATCCGGCAAATGGGTCCTGGCTTGGGGGAGTAGAGACTTCCTCCCAGATCTCCTCTAGCATGTAGCAAAACTAGAACCAGAGTACAGGTTTGCTTTTGTCCACCTTTGACTGAAGACAGTTCGGAAAACCCCAAAATAAGCACTAGGGAGAAAGTAAAAAAAATCATCTATAATCCCGCTACCAAGAAATCATGGCTAATATCTTGATGTATCTTCTTCCAGACTTTCAATTTCATTTACAAAAATGAGAGCACACTCTATGTACCTACTCTTGTAACTTTCTTTGTTCACACCTCATTTCAATGTCATTCCTTCATCCCTTGAACTTGGCCCACAGTGCACAGGTGGCTGACCGTGTCCCCATCATTTCTTTCTAGTATGGGTTCCTGTAAATAGCAATGTCAGTGCTGTGGTCATGCAAGCCATGGACAAGAACAAGAACTCAGTGGGCTTCTGGCAAGGAGCAGACAAGCAGTGCAACGGCAGTTCCCTGTATTACGTGAAAAACCAAAATGACATGTTCTTAGACACAAATTGGACGTCTCCGAATTCTGAGAGCATCACTGAAGTTGAGCTACAGTAAGAACCTATCTTGTTGCTTTGGGCTTTTAAAATTTCCTAGTGGGTTTATGCCATTTTACGTTGACCTCAAAGGACTCAAAATACAAGCCAGATGTATTCCAGGGGAACTCAGCAGTTGCATGTCATTTCTCCCTCACCATTCTTGGCTATACTTTTCATCTATAGCTTTCATCTATAGGAGCTTGTGCGTGCATACACACACACACACACACACACACACACACCCATACCAGTTATGCTCAACATCCACAGAAAAACTGGGTGTCTTTTTTGTTTCAAATTTTCTACATTAAAACTGAAGAATAATTTTCTTTTTCTTTTTCTTTTTCTCTCTTTTTTTTTTTTTTTTTGAGTAGAATTCTCACTCTGTCACCCAGGCTG
>NW_007258045.1:14181-15458 GCF_000164805.1 Carlito syrichta | reverse complement strand
AGAGAGAGAGGAAAGGAGGGAGGGGGAGACAGGGAGGGAGGGGGAGACAGGGAGGGAGGGAGGAAGGAAAGATCTGGGGAGTTAATTATGACAATAAGGAAACGATGCTTGCAGGTGAAATGACTTGATCCTAGGTGCTAGAGAGAATTCAGTTCCAGGATTGTCTGATCCTTTTGCACCACATGGTCTATTTCTTTGCCTTATGAAGGGGAGACCTTGAAGAAATTGTGGGTGACTGAGAGGACCCTAGAGAGAACAACACCCTAGCATTGAGGGGCTCACTCAGAAGGAATACTCTAAGGGAAGATATAGAGGAACTGAAATGTTCTCTTTTAAATTCCACCCCCCTTCCCCCACTACACAACAGAAGACTAAAATCAACAAGTGGAATTAACATGTGCCAGTGAGTCAGCAGGGTCCCCTGTGAGTGCATGTTAGGATGGAGCCCAGGAAAACACTCCCCTGAGGAGAGAATTGCCCTAAGGGGTTACTCGACAGGTACTTGGCTTACCGTCCTGTGGCTTAAAGGCACTTAGCATTTCTGGGACCACAAAACGGGCTTTGCTTATACTTGGCCCACTCGACTCTTTCACATGCATCAACCTCTTCCATCCCCGCACTCCTCCGCAAACAGGCTTAGTCCTCTCATCCGGCAAATGGGTCCTGGCTTGGGGGAGTAGAGACTTCCTCCCAGATCTCCTCTAGCATGTAGCAAAACTAGAACCAGAGTACAGGTTTGCTTTTGTCCACCTTTGACTGAAGACAGTTCGGAAAACCCCAAAATAAGCACTAGGGAGAAAGTAAAAAAAATCATCTATAATCCCGCTACCAAGAAATCATGGCTAATATCTTGATGTATCTTCTTCCAGACTTTCAATTTCATTTACAAAAATGAGAGCACACTCTATGTACCTACTCTTGTAACTTTCTTTGTTCACACCTCATTTCAATGTCATTCCTTCATCCCTTGAACTTGGCCCACAGTGCACAGGTGGCTGACCGTGTCCCCATCATTTCTTTCTAGTATGGGTTCCTGTAAATAGCAATGTCAGTGCTGTGGTCATGCAAGCCATGGACAAGAACAAGAACTCAGTGGGCTTCTGGCAAGGAGCAGACAAGCAGTGCAACGGCAGTTCCCTGTATTACGTGAAAAACCAAAATGACATGTTCTTAGACACAAATTGGACGTCTCCGAATTCTGAGAGCATCACTGAAGTTGAGCTACAGTAAGAACCTATCTTGTTGCTTTGGGCTTTTAAAATTTCCTAGTGGGTTTA
>NW_007258045.1:4746-14161 GCF_000164805.1 Carlito syrichta | reverse complement strand
TCTATAGGAGCTTGTGGGTGCATACACACACACACACACACACACACACACACCCATACCAGTTATGCTCAACATCCACAGAAAAACTGGGTGTCTTTTTTGTTTCAAATTTTCTACATTAAAACTGAAGAATAATTTTCTTTTTATTTTTCTTTTTCTCTCTCTTTTTTTTTTTTTTTTTGAGTAGAATTCTCACTCTGTCACCCAGGCTGGAGGGCAGTGGCATGCTCCCAGCCACCATAGCCTCGACCTGCTGGGCTCAGACAATCCTTCCGCCTCAGCCTTTCAAGTAGCTGGAACTATAGGCACACACCCAGTTAATTTTTTTATTTATTGTAGAGATGGGGGGGTCTCACCAAGTTGCCCAGGCTGGTCTCGAACCTGTGGGCGTGGGCTCTCACCCCGGCAATCCTCTCACCTCGGCCTCCCAAAGTGCTGGGATTATAGGCGTGAGCCACCACGCTTGGCCTTGGAGAATCATTTTCTAAAACATAGATTCATTTTGGAAATGACTTGCTCACAGAAGGTGTGATCATTGTAGAATACAATTGGCTTCTCAGTGTTCCACAAAATGGACGCACTGTTTCTGAGGTAAGGCTACCCGGGGGCCCACATTATACTTTAACAACTAAACTTCCTCCTAGCTACGGAGATTTACTTTAGCAGATGTCAGGAGGCACTTAACGCTTTCAGACTGCTGTTTTGTACTGAAAGGGCAGGTTTGATCATCAGGCTGTGACCACTGGGAACAACCAAGTCTCACGGAAGCTGGTGGTGACGATAACCATGCTGTCAAACCATCCTGCTCTCTCCTGCCACTCTCTGGGCCTGGCTGGACCTCACTGGCTTTGAAGAAGCCACTGCTGTGCTCACTGAATGACTGCAAGAGTAGAATGCAGAGAGCTGCCACCATCCAGCTTCCCAGTGGCAGCAGTTGCTTGGAAACAGCGAAGGCTAATTAGGGCAAGGACATTGTTTTCATCTCACCTCATGAAAGCCTCCAGTCTCTAAACAACAGCAGATAAAAAACCAAACAGTGACACTCTGCAAAACAAACAGCACAATCCCACTGACAGTGTGGTCTCCTGACTCGCACACCTGCTAGGACACACTGGCCTCTCTGCCTGTCTGCACCATGTTACCCACGACCTTGGTTAGCACGGCTGACCCAAGGGAAGGGAGCCCCACATATTATGGGGGATACAGAAAGCAGGGAACTCCACAGTGGTGGACTGGGCACAAAAGGTATGTGAAGAGGTCCCCGGCCATGGGACTTTCTAATGAGGTTGGAGAGTCAAAACCTGTATGGAAATAATGACTGAGGCTGAACATCACTTCCCCAAGAATGTGTAAGAAAGCGGTCCCCAAACTCCCAGATCAAGTAGGGCTCTCTGTTACACACTCTCATAATTCCCCTAGTTCATCAGAGCCCACATCTATGATCAATGACTTAAGCAGGCAGTTGATCATTCCCTTAAAAGCTGTCCTCTGAAGAGACAGTAAGTACCACAAGGGCAAAAATCAGACCCGTCTTTCTCAACTGTGCCACCTCAGCACCAAACACAGTGACTGACATGTGGTATCCTTTCATTAATTATTTGTTGCATGTATGAACAAAGGACTGATATAACAATGGAGCCATTGATATCATAACAACAGACAAAGTTGTACAGGCCATTTAATGAACATTAAGTACCTATGATGTGCCAGTCATTGTTGACAACAGAACCCGCCCTCTAGAAGTTGATCCTCCCATAGGGAAAGAGAGGATCATAGAAAGTCAGAGGTGAAAATCTGTCTGGTTTAATAATGACAGGGAGAAAGTTTGCCACTGCATCTATAGGGAGAGGTGACTAGAATCCAGAGGGACTGGCTTGAACAAAGACTAGGGGTGCGTCAACCTTTGGGGAGTTCAGGGTGATGAAGGTGGCAGGGGTAGGGGAAGGGGAGAGGTCATCTGGAGGTTGACTACGATCATGGAACCTCTTAGTCAAGACAATAGAAAGCAGATGGGTATTTAATGCTCTGCTCATTGTGCCACAGAGAAAGTCAGCACAAAAGAAATTAAGAGGCTGAGACCCTCCAAGAAGTGGGAAATGTGAGCTGAACTTGTGAATTCCTTGTGAGGTCCTCACCATTATCTCTCACTGATTTGCCCTCCACAGAGCCTTCGCTGTCAATCCCCACAACATGGCTACCTTTTCGTCTCTGCAACTGAAAAAGAAAGGTGAGTTCCTCTGCACCCATTTGCATATCTGGCAGTGAACTGGATCAGCCTGGAAAATCACTTCACAGGTGCCCCAGAAGAGGGGGTCTCTTACCTCAGATATCAGTTGAGTCTCCCAGCACCTTGAGACCTACAAAAGATTTGCCCAGCCCCGTACAAAACAAGAGCCCTCCCCAAGATTTCTGCAATTTCCCAGGGGCCTTAGAATCTCACAGTCACTTGTGACTCCAAACGCCCACTTACATAGGAGCGCTTCCACATGTTCTCACTCATAAGCAGACCCCGAACATTTGCCATAATACAACAAGAAAGGAATTGGCAATAGCGGGACATTGTGGGGAGCTGGAGGACACATAACCTCAATAAGGGTACCTGATCTCAAATCAGGTGGGGGCCAAAGGGAGGCCCAAACTTTACCTGTATGATGACCACTTGTATACCTAATTCTAAAGTGTACCCCATATCTTTAAAATAAAAATTTTTTTAAAATACCATATAGGCACAATCTAAAAATTAACATCTTCCTCAATGTCCACAAAGAATTCCCACTTCCACAAAGTCTTCGGGGTATAGCAGACTTTAACTAAAGATTTTAAAGAGGTTGGCGTGGGGAGTTGTACAAAGAAGGATTGATATCATAAAAATATCAATAATTTCCTTAGTTTATAAAGTGGCTTTTGGCCACCACCATTACCCCCAGGAATTTCCATGGGCTTTTCACGGGGCTTAGACCTCAACTTCACACTTTCTTGAGTCTCCTCTGTCTTCTCCCTTCTCCGTCCACTTGGTTTTTTCTTGATTTTTCTTATCTCTCTCTAAGGAGCTACAACAAATTCAAGAATTAGGTTCAGGAAAATAGGTAACTTGCCTAAGGCCACACAGAAAGTAAATGACAAAACAAAGACTCCTATTTCACATCTTATAGTTTTTCCACTTTTCTTAGACTTACATCAAAACTATAAAAATAATCTTTTTTTTTTTTTTTTTTTTTTTAAGTAAAAATAGGGTCTGGCTATATTGCCCAGATTGGTCTTGAACTCCTGACCTCAAGCGATCCTCCCACATCAGCCTCCCAATTGTTGGGATTATAGGCTTAAGCCACTGAGTCCAACCAAAAATAATATTTTTAAATGAGATTTTTAATACAAGATTCAACCAAGAACAAGAAACATTAGTCTTTCCCTGTGTCGGACAATAGATCTTTCTCATGAGCCCCAAATAATGAAAGGTATCTGGTATACTGCCTGTTTCCTTGCCAGCCATACATCGCAAAATGTATTTAAAGCAGAGAATCATGTTTCACAACGAATTTTAAAGTGATTATACCTAACAAAACTATTCTATGAAATTCTTTTTTATTTTTGAGTTGGAGTCTCACTCTGACGCCCAGACTGGAGTGCAGTGGCCACTCCCGGCCAACGCAGCCTCGACCTGCTGGGCGATCCTTCCACCTCAGCCTTCCGAGTAGCCGGAATTACAGGCGTGCGCTACTACGCCCGGCTAATTTTTTTATTTTATTGTAGAGATGAGGTCTCGCCTGTCCAGGTGGGTCTCGAACCCGCGGGCTCAGGCAATCCACTCACCTCAGCCTCCCAAAGGCACGGGATTACAGGCCGAGCCACTGAGCCCTGCCTATGAAATTCTTAAGTGCTTCCTTGGTGGCTTCCCTCCTGTAAGAGAACCTAGATGTTATTTTCTTCCTCGAGGACATTTTTTAGAGGAACATTTGTGTAAACGCTAAGGGGGGGGGAAGTTTGTTTCTAGTCGGGACCCCTTAGCTACAGGCTAATAAAATCTAGCTTAAAGGAAAAAAAAGGAAGTTGTTGTGTTCCAACTCTCTGGCTCAGTGGGATGCCAGAGAAACATTTGTCCTGGGGAAATGCAAAATGAGTAAGACAATATCACATAATAGGAAGACACCCTGCAGGCAGGCAGAAAACTGCTGCACCTGAGTAAACCACTAGCCATGTCCCTTCTTCCTTTCCATTATAGAACCCCCCCCCCACTGCCAGGGTCCACTCAGAGCTTGTCTGGAATCACTTAAGCCCCCAGGACTATAGCCTGGCTTTCTCTTCTCTGCAAGATAACCTCAGAGGCCAGGATCGGTGGCTCAGCCTGTCATCCCAGCACTTTGGGAGGCCGAGGCGAGAGGATTGCCTGAGCCCACAGGTTCAAGACCAGTCCGGGCAACTTGGCGATACCTCATCTCTATAATAAATCAAAAAATTAGTTGGGCATGGTGGCACGCACCTGTAGTTCTGGCTACTTGGAAGGCTAAGGTGGAAAGCTAAGGTTGACACTGGGGTGGCCATGAGCCCACCACTGCACTCCAGCCTGGGTGACAGAGTAAGACTCCAACTCAGAAAAAAAAAAAAGATAACTTTAGAGAAGCAATGTCTGATCAGATGCCTGCATGTAAAACTGATAACCATTGCCTTAGAAATCATAGAGTCAGGGGTTTGGACAGAGCATTTTTCCATTAATATTAAAGTGGGGACAGCAGTCCTCGGGTCTGAGTGGTTTCTAATTCTTACAAGCCCTTGAAATTAGCAAGAAGAAAATAAAACTGAGCCATTCTGGATCATATTTGCGTGATTAGCCTAATATAATGTTAAAGACATGAAGGCATTTGAGGGAAAACTGCCCACCACCATAACAAATTCAGCAGCTATATAAATTCAGTAGGTCTCCCCTTCACTTCATAGGATTGGGCAAACTTAAGGGTAGAGAGGGCTTCTTGCTTACTTTTGTTACTTAACACTCTGTACTCCCTGGCTTTGCCCCTCCGGTGCACACACTTGGCCCTGGAGAAGTGTTTATTGAATGTTGCTCGTAAATCTGGCTCCCACATTCCATTAGTCCTGCTCCCTTTCTCAAGTGCCCATCCACCACCCTACAGAGGTTCTGATGCCACTTGTTATTTTCCAGAGACGACCACACCCTTTTTCTACAAAGTTTCCACACCCTCCAAGACTTCCACAACCTTCCAGACTTCCACAACCTTCCAGACTTCCACAACCTTCCAGACTTCCAAGGTCAGCCCGACCACCAGCTCACGCCTCACCACAACCAGCAGCCCGGCCAACCGACTATTCAGTGGCCACATCACAGGGGCCGTCTATATCCTCCTCGCTTTTCTCACCAGCATGCTCCTCTTCTAGAAGGAAACTAGGGAAACAATTGTTCCCGCCTCCACTGCAACCTCCTACGTTCTGTTCCAAGCTGATGCTTGGACTTGTGTGTGAAGGAAGGTTTTACATTCTCTGACGTGCAACCATCTTGCAACTGCCTCAGACCGAAACGGAGACCTGGGACACTCACTTTTGGATGGGCTTGGGTCACACAAATGTCCAACGGGATCTCTTCAGACACAGATGATGC
The DNA here is from genome assembly GCF_000164805.1 of Carlito syrichta. Taxonomy (NCBI): domain Eukaryota; kingdom Metazoa; phylum Chordata; class Mammalia; order Primates; family Tarsiidae; genus Carlito; species Carlito syrichta. The sequence goes on along the minus strand of NW_007258045.1, from coordinate 8,553 downwards.
TTTTTGTGAATATTTAGACCTGGCCTGAGTGCAGTAACCTAGAGTTCTGCCTATCAATTGAACAGGTTGACAGCCAATTCCACACCAATCGAAACTTTTGTTCACTGCCAAATGATTGTGCTGCGCCCCCTGAGTTTCCGTGGGAAGAACCCTTCCTTGCTTGCAAGATGATCTCAGATTTCTGATCCAACCCACTCAGGTTATGCAAAACTTCTGTGACTCATGGGACTGGACAAGGAAAGAAAGGACAAATAGCCCTGAGGCTGCTGGCAGCTTTCCATTTTATCCACACCAGTAGGCTTTGACGGGTAAGAACACACCATGTCCGAGCAGCCAATGGCAAGAAAAATGATGCTTAGAAAGGCATTTTTTTTATGTCATACCAAATACATCATACTTTAAACAAGAACAATGAATATGCTAGATTCAAGTATGTCTTTAATGGGTGATTAAGTTAAAATGCAGAGAATGTTGTCTAATCGTGTTCATTTATGGGTATTAAAAAAATGAATGGAATGGTGAGTGTGTGTATGTTTTCAAGGTCAGACCTCAGGGTAAAATTTTCTCAATTGTTGTTTCCCTCAAATTGATCCTTTTCCCCCTAATAGTAATTTCCACTAAGAAATGGGCAAAATATTTATAATATTTACAATGCAATGTAAAAACAAAAGACAAAAGGCATTTCCAATAATAAACTTTTAAAAGGCAACATTTTTCAAAATAATTATGCTGAATTCCAGATGCCAACATCCTTTTCTGATCCCTAAAATCATGTGCCTTAGCCAGACTCGGTGGCTCAGCCTGTAATCCCTCGCCTTTGGGAGGCTGAGGTGAGTGGATTGCCTGAGCCCGCGGGTTCGAGACCCCTGGGCAGCGAGACCTCATCTCTACAATAAATCAAAAAAAAATCAGCCGGGCGTGGTAGCTACTCGGAAGGCTGAGGCGGAAGGATCGCCAGAGCTCAGCAGGCGAGGCTGCAGTGGCTGGGAGCGGCCACTGCACTCCAGTCTGGGTGACTGAGTGAGACTCCAACTCAAAAAAAAAAAAGAAAATCATGTGCCTTTTAAGAGTTCTGAATCCATCCTCCCCCCTCCTACTTGATACTCCTCATCACTTCCTGTTTTTGGTAACTGAAGAAAGCCTCCTATGCAAATATGGTCTGCTTATTTATATATGCTTGGCTTAATTGAGTGGCTGCCAGAGAGGCAGGTTGGCTACGATTCTTTTCTAGCATCGAAAAAAACACACTAGACTGAACTAAGCAACCAATTTTCCCATCCAAGATTATCCATCTACTAATTTGGGGGCTCAGAAAAGTAGCCTGCTCCTAATCGCCTCAGAAATGCTCCCCACTCCATGACTCCACACCAGCCCTGAGGGACAAGAACAACTGTTTCCTTCAAAAGGCTGAGCAGTTATGGCTGGGAACGGTGGCTCGCACCTGTAATTCCAGCGCTTTGAGAGGCTAAGGCTGGAGGACTGCTTGAATCCAAGAGTTTGAGGCCAGCCTAGGCAACATAGTGAAACCTCATCTCTACAAAAAAAATGCAAAAATTAGCCAGGCATGGTGGCATGTACCCGTAGTCCCAGCTACTCAGGAGGCTGAGGTGAAAGGGTCTCGAACCCAGGAGATTGAGGCTGCGGTAGCCATGAGCGTGCCACTGCACTCCAGCCTGGGCAACAGATGAGATCTCGACTCAAAGATGAATAAATAAATAAAAGGGCTGAGCAATTGTATGGGATGAGGAAAGCAATAAATTCCCATTGAATCGGCATTTACCTTATATTTCATTACTGTTTATATTAAAGTACTATAAGAAATATCCTATTTTTTTGTACTACAAGAGTTTCTTCTTTTGTTAGCATTTCTACTCTCTCCTTATTAAAAAAAGTAAAAGGGCTCTTACCATAGTGTAAGAGTGCAACAACACTTTTCTGATCTAGATGACAGCTATCCCCTACTGCTTCAGGCTTTTTTATCAACAAATATTTATTGAGCAACTATCACATGCCAGATATTGTTCTGAGCTCCTGAGCAAAACAAAGATGTCTGCCCAGCAGATCTCCAGCTGACAAGTCCCTCACAAAGTTATCAGTTCTTAAGCAGCTTCTGTGTGCTGACACCATTAGGGACCGCCACACGTGCAGTCTTCACAGTTCATCCTCACCAAAAAACGCTCTGCCTTAAAGGTTGCCTGATTACTATCTGCGTTTTTAACAACAAGAATATTGAGGTTCAGGCCGGGGCAATGGCTCACGCCTATAATCCCAACACTTTGGGAGGCTGAGGCGAGAGGATTGCCTTGAGCCCAGGAGTTCCAGATCAACTTGGGCAATTTGACAAGACCTCGCCTCCACAATAAATAAAAAAATTAGCCAGGCGTGGTGTGGCATGTCTGTGCTTGAGTTACTTGGAAGTCTGAGGCGGAAGGATTGCCTGAGCCCAGCAGATCGAGGCTGCGGTGGCCATGTGTGTGCCACTGCACTCCAGCCTGGGGAACAGAATGAGACTCTGACTCAAAAAGTATATATATATTGAGGTTCAGAGAAGTTATGTTACCAGTCTCAATCACAGAGCTAGTGAAAAGTAGGGCAGGAAATCAGACTTGCCCCAAAAACTGTGCTTGCCCATTAAACCACAGTGCCTAAGTCAGCTCTGACCTTCACTAGCTAAGGGATATGGGATAACAACACTGACCCAGCTTCGCTGAGTTAATGTGTAATAATAACAGTAGCACTAATAGTCATAGTAATAACTACTCAATAAATGGTAGCCGTGGCTGGGTGTGGTGGCTCAAGCCTGTAATCCTAGCACTTTGGGAGGTCGAGGTGAGAGGATTGCCTGAGCCCACAGGTTCAAGACTAGTCTGGGCAACTTGGCGAGACTTCGCCTCTACAATAAATCAAAAAAATCAGCCAGGCATGGTAGTGCGTGCCTGTAGTTCTGGCTACTTGGAAGGTTGAGGTGGAAGGATCGCCTGAGCCCAGTGAGTCGACGCTGGGGTGGCCATGAGCATGCCACTGCACTCCATCCTGGGCAAAGGAGTGAGACGACCCAACTCAAAAAAAAAAAAATTGTAGACACTATTTGAACATGTCTCCATGTGCACCCCTTTGAATTTATCCTACTTGGAGTTTGTTGAGTTTCCTATATGTGAACAACCATATTATCTTTCATCAAATTTGGTAAAAATGGAATATTATGCAACCATAGAGAAGAACATATTCATGGCCTTTACAGTAACTTGAACTCAGTTGGAGACCATCATACTAAGTGACCTATCACAGAAACAAAGAACTGAGTACTGCATGTTCTAACTCATAAGTGGTGTCTGATCACTGGTCACATTAGCACAAGGGTGGGATCGGCAGGTGCTGGACACCGTTGGGGAGGGAGGGAGAGGGATGGGAGAAAGCCATGTGGCAATACATTGGGTACCTAGGCTATTAATGGGGGAGAGAAGGCCCGCCAGAAGCCCAAACTTCACCTGCGTGCCACCTACTTATGTAGCAAGTCCCCACTTGTTCCTCACAACTCTAAAATAACATAAAAAAATAATAGCCGGGCACAGTGGTTCACACCTGTAATCCCAGCACTTTTGGAAGCAGAGAGAACTGCCTGAGCCCAGGGGTTCGAGACCAGCCTGGGCAACTTGGTAAGACCTCATCTCTACAATAAATAAAAAAATTAAGCCGGGCTTGGTGGCTCAGCCTGTAATCCCGCGCCTTTGGGAGGCTGAGGTGAGTGGACTGCCTGAGCCCACGGGTTCGAGACCCACCTGGGCAACTTGGCGAGACCTCATCTCT
>NW_007258045.1:0-4420 GCF_000164805.1 Carlito syrichta | reverse complement strand
TAACCAGGTGTGGTGGCACACGCCTATAGTTCCAGCCACTTGGAAGACTGAGGCAGAAGGATCGCCTGAGCCCAGCAGATCAAGGCTGCGATGGTCATGAGCGTGCCACGGTACTCCAGCCTGGGCAATAGAGTGAGACTCCAACTCAAAAAAAAATTAAATAATAATAATAATACATAAAAATAAAATTGGTAGGTCTTTAAGAATCTTATTTGATTGAGGTAAAATATTTATATATATAAAATTTACCATCTTTACCATTTTTGAGTGTAGAGTTCAGTGGTAAAAAATACATTTATATTCTCTTTTTTTCCCCCTTCAGGCCCCCCTTGTTCCCTTCCCAGACTCTGATAACAACTAATCTGCTCTCTATTTCCACTTTTTTTAGCTGCATATGAGTGAGAACATGCAATGTGTCTTTTGGTGCTGAGCTTGTTTCACTTAACATAATGGCCTCCCCTTTCATCCATGTCACTGCAAATGACAGGATTTCATTCTTTTTTTTTTTTTTTCTTTGAGTTGAAGTCTCATTCTTGTTGCCCAGGCTGGAGTGCAGTGGCATGCTGACAGCCCCCACAGCCTCGACCTGATGCGCTCAGTTCAGTAAACTGGAACTGCAGACGCACGCCACATGCCTGGCTAGTTTTTTTGTGATTTATTGTAGAGAAGAGGTCTCACCAAGTTGTCCACGCTGGCCTCGAACCCCTGGGCTCAGGCAATCCTGTCGCCTCAGCCTCCCAAGGTGCTAGGATTACAGGCTGAGCCACCATGCCCAGCCAGGATTTTATTCCTTTTTATGACGGAATAATTTTCCATTGTGTATATATACCTTATCCATTCATCCATTGATAGGTACTTAAGTTGATTCCATATTTTGGCTATTGTGAATAATGCTGCAATACACATGGGAGTACACATCTCTCTGGGTGTTGTTGTTTTGAGGCAGGGTCTCACTCTGTCACCAGACTGAAGTGAAGTGGCACGATCACAGCTCACTGCAGCCTCAAATTCCTGGGCACGAGCAATCCTTCCACCTCAGCCTCCTACGTAGCTGGAACTACAGGCGTGCACCAACACACCTGGCTAATTCTTTATATTTTGTAGAGACGAGGCTTGTCACATTGCCCAGGCTTGTCTTGAACTCCTGGGCTCAAGCAATCCTCCCGCCTCAACCTCCCAAAGTGCTGGGATTACAGGAGTGAGCTGCCTCACCTGGCCCACATATCGCTTTGATATATTGATTTCCTTTCTTTTAGATATATGTCCAGCAGTGGAATTGCTGAGTCATATGGAAGATCTATTTTTAGTTTTTGAGGAGTTACAGTCTTCCATAGGGACTGGACTAATGTACATTTTCACCAACAGCGTATGAGGGTTCCCCTTTCTCCAAATCCTCAGGAGCATCCATTATTTCCTCTCTTCTAGATACAAGCTGTTTTGACTAGAGTGAGATGATATCGTATTGTCTTGTTTCAGGTCTCTGACAATTAGTGAAGGTGAGCATTTTTTCATATGCCTGTTGGCTATTTGTATGTCTTCTTCTGAGAATTGTCTGTTCAGCTCTTTTCTCCATTTTCAAATTGGGTTATTTATTCATCCACTCATTCATTCATTCATTCATTTTTGGTGTTGAGTTGCTTGAGATCCTTATAGTATATTCTGCTTACTACTACCTTGTCAGATGGATAGTTTGCAAATTATTTTCTCCCATTCTGTGGGTTGTCATGCACCCTGTTGATTGTTTCCTTTACTGTGCAGAAGCTTTTTAGCTTGAGGTAAACCCAACTCTCTATTTTTGCTTTGGCTACCTGTGCTATTGAGGTCTTAAAAACAAGAACTCTTTCCTCAGACCAATAGCCTGAAGCATTTCCCCAATGTCTTCTTCTAGTAGTTTCAGGCTTTCAGGTTTCAGATTCAAGTCTTTATTCCATTTTGATTTGATTTTTGTGTATGGTGAGGGGTAGGAATCTAGTTTCATTCTTCTGCATTTAGTCATCCAGTATTGAAAAGACTGTCCTTTCCCCCATTATAAGTTCTTGACACTTTTGCTGAAGATGAATTGGTTGTAAATGCCTGGATTCATATCGGGGTTCTCTATTCCAGTTGGTCTATTTGTCTGTTATTATGCCAGTACTATGCTGTTTGGTTACTATAACTTTGTAATAAATTTTGAGGTCAGGTATTCGTGATGCCTCCAGCCTTGTTCTTATGCTCAGAATTGCTTTGGTTATTCAGAATCTTTTGTGGTTCCATATATATTTTAGGATTTTTTTTCTATTTTTGGGAAGAATGTCATTGGTATTTTCATAGGAATTATTTTGAGTCTATACATTTCTTTCAGTAATATTGTCATTTTAACAATATTAATTCCTCCTATTTATGAACATGGAATTTCTTTCCATTTTTGTGTCCTCTTCTATTTCTTTCTTCAGAGGTTTATAGTTTTTAGTTTTATAGTTTTTTTGGTACAGATTTTTATTTCTTTAGTTTGACTCCTAGTATTTTATTTTATTTTTGTAGCTATTGTATATGGGATTGCTTTCTTAGTTTTTTTTTCAGATTGTTCACTGTTGGCATACATAAATGCTACTGATTTTTTATATTGATTTTGTAACCTGCAACTTTACTGAATTTATTTATCAGTCCTAACACTTTTTTGGTGGTGTCTTTAAATTTTTCTAAGCATAAGATCATGTAATCTGCAAACAAGACCAATTTGACCAAAGTCCAATTGGATGCCCTTTGTTTCTTTCTCTTGCCTAATTGCTCTGGCCAGGACTTCTAGTACTGTGTTGAATAATGGTAGTGAAAGTGGGCATCCTTGTCCCATTCCAGTTTTTAAAGGAAAGGTCTTCAATTTTTTCCAGTTTAGTATGACAGCCATGGGTCTATCATATTTGACCTTTACTATTTTTGAGTATGTTCCTTCTATATCCATTTTGATAAGGGTTTTTTAAAATCATAAAAGGATGTTAAATTTTAGCAAATGCTTTTTTTGGCACCTATTGAAATAATCATATGGTTTTTGTTCTTGATTTTGTTAATGTGGTGTATCATGTTTATTGATTTGTATATATTGAAATATCCTTGCATCCCTGGGATGAATCTCACTTCATCATAATTTTTTGAATGTGTTGTTGAATTTTGTTTGCTAGTATTTTGTTGAGAATTTTTGCCTCTGTATTAATCAGTGGTATTGGCCTGTACTTAGTTGTTGTTGCTATTGTTATATCCTTGCCTGGTTTTGGTATCAGGGTAATACTAGCCTCATAGAATAAGTCCTATTCAATTTTTTTGAAGAGTTTGACTATGACTAGTATTAGCTCTTCTTTAGATGTTTGGTAGAATTCATCAGTGATTCCACCAGGACCTGGGCTTTTCTATGATGAGAGACTTTTTATTATGGCTTCAATCTCATTACTTATTATTGGTTTGTTGAGGTTTTCTGTTTCTTTATGGTTCAATCTTAATAGGCTGTATGTATCCAGGAACTTACCCATTTCTTCTAGGTTTTCCCATTTGTTGGCACATAGTTGTTATAGTGGTCTCTCATGATCCTTTATATTTCTGAGTTCATAGGTGTTATGTCTCCTCTTTCATTTCTGATTTTATGTATTTGGGTCTTCTTTCTCTCTCTCTCTCTCTCTCTTTTTGTAGTTAGTCTAGCTAAAAGTTGGTCGATTTTGCTTGTCTTTTGATTTATTTTATTTTTTATAGGCTCTTGGTTTTATTTATTTATTTATTTTATTGTACAGACAAGATCTTGCCAGGTTGCCCGGGCTGGTCTCAAACCCGCAGACTCAGGCAATTCACTAACCTCGGCCTCCCAAAGTGCTGGGATTATAGGCTGAGCCATCAAGCCCAGCCTGCTTATCTTTTTTAAAAAAAGCCAAGTTTTGGGGCAGGTGTAGTGACTCATGCTGGTAATCCCAGCACTTTGGGAGACTGAGGTGTGAGGATCATTTGAGGCCATGAGTTTGAGATCGGTCTGGGCAAATTAGTGAAACTTCATCTCTATTAAACAAAAAATTAAAAATTAGCTGGGTATGTTGGCATGTGCTGATGGCCTAGCAACTTGGGAGGCTGAGGTGACAGGATCATTTGAACCCAGGAGTTTGAAGCTGCGGTAAGTTTGTTTGTTTGTTTGTTTGTTTTTTTGAGTTGGAGTCTCACTCTGTCGCCCAGACTGGAGGGCAGTGGCCGCTCCAGCCACTGCAGCCTCGACCTGCTGGGCTCCGGCGATCCTTCCGCCTCAGCCTTCCAAGTAGCTGGAACTACAGGCGCACGCTACCATGCCCAGCTGATTTTTGATTTATTGTAGAGATGAGGTCTCGCCCAAGTTGCCCAGGAGGGTCTTGAACCTGCATGCTCAGGCAATTCACTCACCTCAGCCTCCCAGAGGCGCGGGATTACAGGTTGA
>NW_007258044.1:407084-426612 GCF_000164805.1 Carlito syrichta | reverse complement strand
GTCCTTTCAGGTCTGATTTTTCGTTTTTTTTTTTTCTAGTTTTTTTTTTTCAAGCTGGTAAATTAGTTTGCAGTTAGGGTCAGTTCCCCTGATCTGCTGTGAAGGACAGTTCAGAATAACCTCAGTTCAGAAGTTTAGTCTATGTCTTTATGAAGCTTGTCTCTCCCGTTTCGGTGTTGTTACCTTGAATCGCCAGCAGGTGGTGCTATCTCATCTGCTCGCCCCAGAGGGGGTGGGGCCGGACAGGAACAAGATGGCTGCCTGCCTCCGAGCAGGCAACAGGAGCCCCGCGCCGGGTGGGCAGGACAGTCTCCGTCGCAGGAGCGGTGGCAGCGATCCCAGCAGATCTTCCCTGAAGCGGTTTGATGTGGATCTCCTCCGGCCGGGTTGTGATGCGCTACCCGTGCCAGAGGCCGCGGCGGGCGCGGCGGCGGCGGCGGGAGCGCTGGTGGGGGGAGGGGCTGCGGCAGCAGCGGGAGAGGACGATGCAGTAAAAATGTCCAGTCCTTGCGATGTTCCAGTGATAGCGATGGCCGAGCTCTGTTTGAGGAGTAGGCTGCGATGCTGGGGTCCCCAGCCTCCCGGGGGCGAGAGTCAGAGACCCACTGCAGATCTCCCTTGCAGAGGGCTTCAGACACCGGGTTGCCAGGTCGCCATCTTGCCCCGGAATAACCACTATTTTTCAATCCAGTTCTCTCAAGTTTTTAGCTAGAATTCTTTCCCATATCCTGGCAATTGACTGACTGTCAGTTACGGTTTTCTGCATTGGGAATTTTCAACATTTTCTGCTTTTTATGTGTATATTAGTGGAAGCTGGAAGAGGATGCACCAGAGACTACCAGCCCGATTCTATTTTAAACCTAACTTCTACCTCATTGATTCTTTGTGACAGATAACAATTGTTTCATTTTCCATTGTCTGCTGTCTTGAAATGCCCTGCTGACAAATGAGAAATTGAAAAAGAAAAGAACAGAACTGTGACTATTCTATTTGGTTGCGTAAATTTTGGTCCCTTCAATGAATATAAATAAGATCATAGTGACTGTACTTTAGAGACCTTAGCTTAATGGAGTCAACAAATACAGTTGCTCTTGATAGTCACCATCTAGTAAGCCTACATTTTGCATTATTGATTTATAATTTAAATAATGTCTTCACTTACATTATTCCATTAAAAAGACATTGATTATTTTCTTTTATTTACTCACTGCAGGCAAGTATGATAACACCTGGGTCCAGAAAAATTAAATAGTGTGTCCAAGTTCACACAGTAAAGAATTCAATGTATTTTTGTTTTACTTGTCCATAACAGATTCCTCTTTAGTATTTGAGAATAATGGAACTGCATGGATACAATGTTTTTTGATCATAATATTATATCTCTATTATTATGTTTTAAACAGATAAAAATTAGCCAATTTCTATGGTTGTAAACTTTTGCAAACTAAATAGAAAGGAGTTTCTTGAAATCTGGAAAAATTCTGTCAAGATTTTTTGAGCTATAAGAATGTAACTACAAAAAGAATATATCATGTATTTACCTGTTGACATCTGATAGGAGAAAAGAAAGATGACTGCTGGCTGTATAAATTGCAAACTTAATGGTAAGTCAGTTTGATAGAGAAGTGCAGTATTTTGAATATGAATTATTGGATTATTTCCTTGTCAACGTGTTATTTATGCAGAGTTGCATGCACCATTGCTCTTATTTTATATAGGAGATAGCTTTATAAATTCTCTTCCTGTAAAAAGTTTAATACCAATTAAATACTCTGTGTCAGTTCCATTGTTTAAAGCACATGCTAATTAATGGTCAAGTTTTATGAGTTTCACAAAGAGAAAAATGTTATTTTTATTTATTTACTTATTTTTTTGAGTCAGAGTCTCACTCTGTCGCCCAGACTGGAGTACAGTGGCCGCTCCCAGCCACCGCAGCCTCGACCTGCTGGGCTCCGGCGATCCTTCTGCCTCAGCTTTCCAAGTAGCGGAACTACAGGCGCAAGCTACCATGCCTGGCTAATTTTTTGATTTATTGTAGAGATGAGGTCTTGCCAAGGTGTGCAGGCGGGTCTCGAACCCATGGCCTCAGGCAATCCACTCACCTCGGCCTCCCACAGGCGTGGGATTACAGGCTGAGCTACCGAGCCTGGCAAAAAATGTTATTTTTGATTGGGCTTTCTGGCCAACCAATTAAAAGTGAGATTTCATTAGGGCGTCTATATTCAATATACTACTTTGCCATTAACTCACATTAAAAAATCCGAGTCTTACTTTGTCTTGCTTCCTTGTTGGCAAAGTAGAGGTTGGAGGCTAAAGGAAATTACTTTGCTTGCTTTCACAATCTGTACCCATGAGGCACCCTTGGCCTATGATGTGAGCAAAGTTGTTCTGTTGAGTCTTTTTGTCAGCTTATAGCTAGTGGTGGTGGTGGTGGGGGGGATCTAAAAAATGGGATACAATTTTCTTACTATATATAAAAATTATTTTTGAATTTTTGAGCTCAAGTATCTCTTATCTTAAAGCAAATTCTGGCAGGTGACAAAATTAATGTGCAAGGAGTAAACTGATATTAATTTAAATGGAAAAAAGGTAAACGCTATAGAGAGTTCATTATAACTTTATGCATGCCACAATTTCTAGATTGGGATAAGCTCCATGAGAAAAGAGATTATGATGTTCATCACACAATCACTAGGAGCAAACTACTAACTATTGCAGAGCAGGAAATAGCAACATGAAGCAGTTTATTGAGTTACTAACTTTATGTTGTATAAAAGACAAATAGTCTTAGTTTCTGGTAATACTATGTAATAGAAATTCCAGTTTATTTTATGCTATATACAAGGAATTCTTCTAGAACTTTATGTGTTTAATCAACTCAACAATCCATTATCTAAATATTCCACCTTTTATATGTGAAGATACTGTGGTTCAGAGTGGGTAAATAACTTGCTTAAAGAAATAAAAAGAAAAAGTTTAATACTCTGTTTTTGACTCCAAGACCTATGCAAATTTCCCCAGTTTATACTACCAGTAAAATTTGCCCAAATTGCATAGTAGTAAGTATATTAAGGTTTCTTGCTACTCCATAAAAATTTTATGTTCTTCAAAATGTTGAAATTATTATAATTATAATTATCAATGCTGAAATTATTGAATGCTTGCAAAAGAATACTGTGATTACTGCCTTATTTGTATTTTTACCTTTTATTCACTGGATGACTTTATGAGATAAATATTAAATTGCCTTCATTTTACAGATGACAAAACTGAGTCTTAAAGAGATTAAGAAATGTGCTCAAAAAAGTAATGAGTGCTGAAGTTGGTGTTCCAAATATTCCAACACATGGAGAAATTCCTTTAATCTCCTCTCTTTCTACATATGCATAAATACACACACATGTACATGCACACATACTCACATACCCTATGTAGGCAATGACTGGGAAGACCTTGCCTCTTATAACCAAAATGCTCATTAAAACAGATTTCAAATATAATGAGAAATTCTCAAATTTCTGCCTTGTGCAAATAGGATCAAACTGCTGGTACATTAAATTATTTTTTAAATGGTATGTGTGTGTAGACATGTATATGTAACCGTCTAGGAAAAAAATACAAATATCTCAGTTTATTACTGAATAGTCTTCAGAGGACATTGAATTTATGATGGAAATTCTTTGCATGATATAATTCTGTATGGCAGTAATCATATTGTATACATGTCCGTCAACATAATTGTGTCAGTTATGACTAAACATTTATTATGTTTTGATACCTTGCTGGTGTTTTTGGTACATATTATCTCCAAATAACTCTATAGATTTGTTTTCTGTTTTCTGTCTTTAACTTTTAATTATTCTGGGTACAAAATAATTTTCCAAAGTCAGATATAGTATCCCTACTTTACATATAAGAAAACAAAGACTAAAGAAAGTTAAATGACGTGTCCTAAATTTTGTGGCTAGTGTGTTATATAGCCAAGTTTTTTTTAACCTAAATAGTGCATCATTTTCCCTTACTTCATGCTGTTTCTCATAAGTTCAAACAGATAGTTAAAAAGTATATACTTGTGTTCATCATTGTGAAAAATTATCATCCTGTGTCAGAGATTTACAAATTTTTTCTTTTCTAAGGCTAGAACACATTAGAGACAGTGCAGAGGCAGTGGTGATATTACCTTATTAGAAAATACCAACAACAAGGGAACTTGTGGTGGAAGCCTAATAGAGAAGATACATTCTGTAGGAGATAAATGTATATAGACAAATTACAGAGCATGTGAGGAAGTTCAGACAATGAATGACAGTTGATTGATCTAATAAATGAAAAAAATTCATATCCAAGCAAGCAGATAATGGTACCGTCAGGAAAAATACATTACAATAAGTATGTTAAATGTTTTAAAAGATATAAAGATAGGAGTATCATCTATAAAATAAGAGCAAGAAGATGTGAAAGTAAAGATAGACGGTTATAAAAAGCAATGCAGATGAAATTTGGAAATTAAAAATAGATCTGGCCGGGTTTGGTGGCTCAGCCTGTAATCCCAGCACTTTGGGTAGCCGAGGTGAGTGGAATGCCTGAGCCCATGGGTTCGAGACCATCCTGGGCAACTTGGCAAGACCTTGTCTCTACAATAAATAAATAAAAAATAGCTGGGGATGGTGGCGCGCATCTGTAGTTTTGGCTACTTGGAAGACAGACGCAGAAGGACCACTGGAGACTAACAGGCAGACACTGGGGTGGCTGTTAATGTGCCACTGTGCTCCAGCCTGGGTGACGGAGTGAGATTCTGACTCAAAATTTAAAAAAAAAATAGATCCATGGTAAACAGTGTCAGTTGCACACAACAGAAAAACAATTTCATTGATGGGTGATATACTAGACTAAATCCAGATGAAAAGATAATTAGTAAATCAGAAACTAGTTCTAAAAATACTTCCTAGAACACTGTATAAAGCAATATAGATATAGACTCTAGGAAAGATAAGTTAGCAGACATGGAAGATTGTGAAAGATATTGTAACTATTAACCCAGTAGCCAGTTTTGACTATATTTTCCCTTGCCAAGAATAATTTGAGTTCCTATAGCTTGTTTTTAGGGCAGAGTTTCTATGCCAAGAAAAGCAAGCCAAGAAGACTTGAGACTACCAACACCAACCGGTGCCCTGTTCATGGAACAGGGATCTCACTTCAAGAGAAACAGGCTGTTGTACCTCCTATTCCCAACTTTGGGTATGTCAACAGAGGTTCTGGCTGGAAAAAGAGGCAGCCCATAAACCAGAAAGCTCCATAGCTTTCCCTAAAGAGATTGATTTTTATATAAAATATATTGTAAGGGAATTCAAACCTAAGGGCATTGTCAAAAACAATGGAAATTTGGTGGTGAGCAACTAAGAGGGGGCTGATAGTTTTTATGATAGCAACAAGTACAATGGTAGACAAACCAGAAGTTTCACAGGGAGAACCAGAGAAAAAGACAACTATGACAAGCTCTATGGAATTGGAGCAAGGATTAAAGAAGATTAAAAAGACCTGACTTACATTAGATAAAACTGTGGTACAATTTATAAATCAAAGTATTATTAAAAATAATAGAGAAATCAACAAACAACTAGTGAAAACTAAAATTAAGATAAGATACCAATAAAGTCATACCAGTCAAAAGCATAACAGGGAGTTCAGGGAAAGAAAATCCAAGAAAACCACTGTCATTCCTTGGATTTAAGGTAACTGTGTACAGGTTGGGCTTTTTGAAGAATGGCATTAAAGGCTGCCCAATGCAAGGAAAATAGACTTCAATGAATTAGAATAGCCAAGTTACTAAATAAGTAAGCAAGCAAACAAAAACAAGTCCTGCAGAAGGAAGGTCAGCAGTCAGAGTGCTGTAATGAATTATCTGAAATACCCAATTTTCATCCAAAAATTATGAGACATTCAAAGAAACATTAAAGTGGGAACTTTACATAGGAATAAAATGAGGCATCAGAAATGGCCTTTTGAGGGTACACAGGTGTTAGCAAAGACTTCCAAACAGCTATTATAGTTATTCACAAAGGCCTAAAGGAAACCATGAAGGAAGATATGATGACATTGTCTTTTAAAATAGGCAACATGGGCCGGGCTCGGTGGCTCAGCCTGTAATCCTGTGCGTTGGGAGGACGAGGTGAGTGAATTGCCTGAGCCTGCAGGTTTGAGACCCCCCTGGACAACTTGGCAAAACCTCATCTCTACAATAAATCAAAAAATTAGCCAGGCGTGGTAGCGCGTGCCTGTAATTCCGGCTACTCGTAAGGCTGAGGCAGAAGGATCGCCGGAGCCCAGCAGGTCGAGGCTGCGGTGGCCGGGAGCGGCCACTGCACTCCAGTCAGAGCCACAGAGTGAGACTCCAACTCAAAAAATAAAATAAAATAAAATAAAATAAAATAGGCAACATCGATAAATAGATAAACATTATTTTGAGAAGAACCATTCAGAAATTCTGAAATTGAAAGTAAAAACTTCACTGAGATACCACCTAACTCCAGTCAGTATGACCATCATCAATAACTCAAAAAACAACAGATGCTGGAGAGGATGCAGGGGAAAGGGCATACTTCTACATTGTTGGTGGAAGGGTAAACTAATGCAACCTCTGTGGAAAACAGTTTGGCGATTTTAAAAGATCTGAAAGTTGACCTTCCATACAACGCCACAATCCCCCTATTGGGTATATACCCAGAGGAACTCTAATCACTCTATAAAAAAGATACCTGCACACACATCTTTATTGCAGCCCTATTCACAATAACAAAAACAAGGAACCAATCATGCTGTCCATCAAAAGAGGACTGGATAATAAAAAAAGTGGTACATATGTATGATGGAATATTAAGCAGCCATAAAGAAAGACAAAATTATGAACTTCAAAGCAACCTGAATGGACTTAGAGTCTATAATACTGAGTGATCTATCACAGAAGCAAGCAACTGAGTATCACGTGTTCTCACTCATAAGCAGACCTTGAACAATTATCCTAATACTATAAGAAAACGATTGGCAGTAGGGGGGAAACTGCTGGGGGGTGCAGTAGTGGGAGTCTGCTGGGGGAGGAGGTCACACCTCGTCAACAAGGGTAACTGCATAATAAAAATTTGAATACCTAATCCTGAAATGCACCCCACATCTTTAAAATAAAAAAAATTTAAAAGTTACATAAAAGAAAGCAAAATGACTACATGAAATATTTACTAAAGAGTTCAACTTTGGTGAAAAAAATCAGTGAACTTACAGCGGTAACTAGATAGAGCTCATTAAATATGAGAAACAGAAAGAAAAAATGATGAAGAAAAATTTACAGAGTCTCAGAGAAATGTGAGGCACTGTTAAGAACACTAACATACTCGTAATGAAAATACAAGAAAATGAGAGAAAGGAGCAGATAAATTATTGGAATAAATAACAATTGAAAAAAAATTTTTTTTTTTTTTTGAGTTGGAGTCTCACTCTGTCGCCCAGACTGGAGTGCAGTGGCCGCTCCCGGCCACCGCAGCCTCAACCTGCTGGGCTCCGGCGATCCTTCCGCCTCAGCCTTCCGAGTAGCCGGAATTACAGGCATGCATTACCACGCCCAGCTGATTTTTTGATTTATTGTAGAGATGAGGTCTCGCTGCCCAGGCGGGTCTCGAACCCGCGGGTTCAGGCAATCCACTCACCTCAGCCTCCCAAAGGCACCGGATTACAGGCTGAGCCACCAAGCCCGGCTCACAATTGAAAATTTTATAAGAAAAAAGTCAACTACTGATTGAAGAAATAAAGTTTAAAATTTGAAAAGTTACTAGAGTTAAAAGTTCAATTCATTACAGAGTTATAAAAATTTTAAGCATAAATATTATTATATCAGAGTTAAGAAGAAATACCTGACATAATTTAAGGGAAAAATGGACACTTCAACAATAATAATTGGAGATTTTATTTTCATTACTGGATAGAAAAACTAGACTAAAGAGAACAAGAAAGAAAAAATTTGAAAAATACTATAAGGCTCCTAGACTTAACCAACATTAAAAGAACACTCAATGTTACAGCAGCAAAATACACATTCAATTCAAAAACATATGAAATATTCTATGGGATAAACCATATAATTAGGCATAATGAAAATCAGAAAATGAAAATTTTAAAAGGATTGAATGATAAAAAACTATTATCTGAATCAATAAAATGAGATTAGAAATTAGTAAACAAAAAGGTGAAATTCAAAAATATGAGACAGTTAAGAAACACATTCCAATAAGTTAAAAAAATCACAAGAAAAATTAGCAAGTACCTTGAGATGACTGAAACAAAAGCACAATATACCAAAATGTGTAAAATGTAGCTAAACGATTGTTTACAGAAAAATTTAAGGTTGTAAATGTCTATATCAAAAAGTGAAGAAAGAACTCTAATAAACAACCTAATATTCCACCTTAAGAAACGAAACAGAGAAGGGTAAACTTCAAAGAAAGCATTTTTTAAAAAGATAAACTTTTGCTGGACTGGACAAAAAAAAAAAAAAGAAACTGTAAATTACTAAAATCAGAAATGAGGGAGGAAACATCACTACCACCTTTACAAAAATCAAAAGAAAGTACTATGCCAAATATTCAATAACTAGATTAAATAAAAAAATTCTACAGAAATACAAACATTTGATGCTGTTTTTAAAAAAAGCAAAAAATCTGAATAAAGGTTTATGAAGCAAATAGATTTAATTTTAATTTTAAAAGTTCCACGAAGAAAAGCCCAGTCTCAGATAGCTTTACTGATAATTTCTATCAGATGTTTAAAAATGAATTCACAATAATATTCACAAACTATTCCAAAAATCGAATAGGAGAAAACACTACCCAAATCATTCAATGAAGGCAGTGTTACCATACTAAAAACAAAGACATTTGAACATAGCTGCAAAATCCTCAACAAAACACTGGCAAATGATTTAGTAACATATAAGATAATTATGTACAATGATCAAGTGGCATTTATCTCAGAAGCAGAAGGTTTAGTTTAACATTTGAAAGACAATTAAAGTTATTCCCATATCAATAGGATAAAACACACAATCATCTTAATAGTCACAAAAGTAGGATTGACTACAATCTAACACTTGTTCATAGTAAAATTGGGAATAACTCAGCAGCTTTAGAACTTCCTCAATCTAATAAATAACATATATAAAAAGCCTACAGCTAACATCATATTTAATGCTGAAAGCCTGAAAGATTTCCTCCTAAGATGAGAAATAAGACAAAGATATCTGTTTTTACGACTTAAAGTCAATATTGTATTGAAAATTCTTGGCAGGATAAATAGACCAAATGCTTAAAAGAAAAGAACATCCAGGATAAGAAGAAGTAAAACTCTCTCCATTTGCAGTTTACACTAGTGTTGACTATCCTAAGGAATACACCACACACACACACACACACACACACACACACACACACACACACACACACACACGAGCTAATAAACAAGTTAGGTTGAATGATAGAAGACAATATACAAAACTTAATTAAATTGAGACAATGTAGTATTAGTACAGGATAGACATATACATCAATGGAATAGAATTAGGAGTCTATCAACCCATACCTCTATTATTTTTTTAAATTGCTAAATTATTTATTTATTAAAGATGTGGGGTACAATTCAGAGTTAGGTATACAAATGTCCATTATACAGGTACCCTTGTTGATGATGTGTGCCCTCCCTCCCCTGGCAGTTCCTCACTACTGCTAATCACTTTCTTTTAGTTCTATGATAATTGTTCAAGGTTCACTTATGAGTGAGAACATATGGCACTCTGTTCTTTGTTTCAGTGATCAGTGATAGATCACTGAGTATGATAGACTCTAAATCCATCCAAGTTGCTGCAAAGTACATATGTTAGTTCTTCTTTATAGCTGCATAATATTTCGTTTTGTATATGTACCACATTTTTGTTATCCAGTCCAGTTTCGATGGGCAGCATGGTTGGTTCCATTTTTTGGCTATTGTGAATAGTACTGCAATAAACATGTGTGTGCAGGTTTCTTTTTTGTAGAATGATTTGAGTTCCTCCAGGTACATTCCCAATAGGGGGATTGCTAGGTCATATGAAAGGTAAATTTCTTTCAGAAATCACCATATATTTTCCAAAGATTAGTTTGCATATCCACCAGCAGTGTAGAGAAGCACTCCTTTTTCTCCACATCCTCACCAGCATCTGTTGTTGTTTGTTTTATTAATGATGACTATTCTTATAGGGGATAGGTGGTGGTATCTTAATGTGGTTTTGATTTGCATTTCTCTGATGATGAGTGAGGCTGAGCACTTTTACATGTGTCTGTTGGCTGCCTGTATATCTTCTTTTGAAAAATGTCTATTCATGTCTTTTGCCCACTTTTTAATGGGGCTGTTTGTTTTTTTCCTTTCAGCACGTTTGAGTTCCTTGTAGATCCTGGATGTTAGGCCTCTATCAGATAAACAGTTGGCTAGTATTTTTTCCCATTCTGTGGGCTGTCTCCCTACTCTCTTGATGGTTTCTTTTGTTTTGCAGTTGGTTTTGAGTTGATGAGGCCCCACTTCTCTATCTTATCTCTTATGGCATGGGAGCTCGGGATTTTGATCAGGAATTGGTTGCCAGTTCCAATTTCCATAAGAATGTCTCCTCCATTTTCTAAGGTTCCTATGGTTTGAGGATTTAGGTTTAGGTCTTTGAAATATTTAGAGTTGCTTTTGGGTATGGCGATAGGTAGGGGTCCTGTTTCAAATGTGTGCATATGATCAGCCAGTTTTCCCAGCACCGTTTACTGGATAGATTCTCCTCTCCCCAGTGGTTGTTGGGGGAGGCTTTGTCAAAGATGAGCTGATTGACAAATTGAGGTTTTGCTTCTGGAATCTCTATCCTGTTCCATTGGTCCCCATGCCTGTTTTTCTACCCATACACGGCTGTTTTGATTATCGTAGACTTATAGTAAAGTTTGAAGTATGGAAGTATGATCCTTCCTGCTTTGTATGTCATTTATTTATTTATTTATATTTTAAAATTGTGGGATACAATTCAGGGTTAAGTATACAAATATTCATTGTACAGGAACCCTTGTTGATGAGGTATGCCCCTCCCTCCCCTAGCCGTTTCCCTCAACTGCCAATCCCACTCCCCCTCCCCGGAAGTTTCCCACTACTGCCAATCCCAGGTCGGTGTGGCAGAGAGCGGCTTGGCCTCTTTTTCTTTCCTTGTTCTTAGGTCCCAAGCTGGAGGCTGGGCAAAGCTGGATGGTGCTGGGCAGGGCAATACAGGTCTCTGCCAGATCTCGGGGCTCTAGCTGATCTCTGGTCCTGCCCTGCCCTGGTGTGAGCCAGAGGAGGCAGAGCGCAAGACAGCTAGATGTTGCAGGTCTGTAGCACAGAGTGGCTGGGTGCAGGACAGTGCATCCAGCGAGGGAGCCCAGAGCTCCATAGGGCAGGAGCCAAGGGCCACCGGGGTACTGGTGGCTGGTGCGGGGTGGGGCGGTGCAGCCAGGACGGCATCCTGTAGCTCCACAGCACCGGGAGCCCAGGGACGTCCTGGGCGGAGTGGGGCGGTACAGCCAGGGAGGGAGCCCAGAGCTCCAGCTGAAGGCTGCCTGAGTTTGGCGGCAGTGGTGGTGGCGATGGCGTCCGCAGCAGCTGAGCAGTGCGTGGGACTGAGGGACTCCAGCCCTCTGATCGGCACAGCTGGCGGGAGGGGGAAAGCGATAGTTTTTACGACACTCACTTTCGCGGAGGTTCTCACAGTCCCACCTGTCCTGTCACCATCTTGCTGGAAGCTCCTGCTTTGTTTCTTTTGCTAATGATTGTTTTGGCTATTTGTGGTCTTATGTTTCCATATGAATTTTTGTATTGTCATTTCCAGATCTGAGGAAAATGATGTTGGTAATTTAATGCATTGAATCTGTAGATTACCTTTGGTAGGATGGACATCTTAACAATGTTAATTCTTCCAATCCATGAGCACGGAATATTTTCACATTTGTTTGTGTGTTCTTGGAATCTTTGAACAGTGTTTTGTAATTTTCATTGTAATGTTCTTTCACTTCTCTGGTTAGGAAGATTCCAAGGTATTTCATTTTTTTGTGTGGCTATTGTGAATTGGATTGTGCTTTTTATTTGGCTCTCTGCCTGCTTGTTGGTGTATAAGAATGTGACTGTCTTTTGCAAATTTATTTTGTACTCCAAGACTTGCCAAAGTTCTTTATTAATGCAAGCAGATTTTTCACAGATTCTCTTGGATTTTTGAGGTTTAGGATCATATCACCAGGAAAGAGGGCTAACTTGACTTTCTCTTTTACTCTTTGGATACCTCTGATTTCCTTCTGTCGTCTAATTGCTCTTGCTAGGATTTCCAACAATTTGAACAAGAGAGCTGAGAGTGAGCAACATTGTCTTGTTCCAATTTCAGAGGAAATGATTTCAGTTGCTGTCCATTTAGTAATATGCTGACTGTGGGTTTATCTTAGGTGGTGCTTACTATTTTGAGGTATGTTCCTTCTATCCCTAGGAGTTGGAGGGTTTTTAATCGAAAAGGGATGCTGGATTTTATTAAAAGATTTTCCTACATCTAATGTTTCTTGTTTTTACTTCTGTTGATGTATTTAATTATATTTATGGTCTTGTGGATGTTGAACTAGCCCTGCATCCTGGGAATGGAACCTCTGGTCATGGTGAATGATATTTGAGATGTGTTGTAGGATCAAATTTGCTAGAATCTTTTTGAGAATTTTTACGTATATGCTCATTAGGGATATTGACCTATAGTTCTGTTGTTTTTTTTTTAAATCTTCACCTGGTTTTGGTATCAGTGTGATGTTCACTTCACAAAATGATTTGGAAGAGAATTCCATCTTTCTCAAATTCTTGGAATACTTTCAGTAAGATTGGCATCAGCTCCTCATTATACATTTTGTAGAATTCTGCTTTAAAATCATCCAGTCCAGGGCTTTTTTTTATAGGTAGTTTTCTTATGATGGAGTCAATTTCCTAGGTTGTTATTGCTCTGTTTATTGTCTCAATGTCTTCTTGTTTCAACCTGGGGAGGTGCAGTGATGTTAGAAAGTCGTCCATTTCATTTAGAGTGTCAAGTTTGTTTCCATACATGTTTGCATAGTAATCTCTGATAATCTTTTGGATTGCTTTGGGGTCAGTTGTGATTTGATCTTTGTATTCCTGACTGTGTTTATTTGGGCTTTTTCTCTCTTTTTCTTGGTCATTCTGGATAGGGGCCTATCAAACTTGTTAATTCTTTCAAAGGACCTTCTTTTGGTTTGTTGATTTTTTCTATGATTTTTTTTGTCTTCTATATCCCATACTTGGGCTTTTACTTTGGTGTCTGGATTCTTCTGCTAAAGTTAGGGTTTTGTTGGTCTTGTCTTTCCAGCTCCTTTAGGTGATTTGTTAGGATGTTAACTTGTGTTTTTCCATTTTCTTAATGTGTGTATGCAGAGATACGGACTCCCCTCTTAGAACTCTTTTCATGGCATCCCAGAAGCTTTGGTAAGGTGTTTCTTCATTTTCTTTAGTTTCTAAGAATACTTTAATTTCTGTTTTGATTTCGGTATTGTTGTTAAGCATCATGTTGTTGTTAAGCATCATGTAGTTGTTAAGCACCCAGTAGTTGTTAAGCATCATGCTGTTTAGTGCCCATGTCTTTGTGGGTTTTGGGGGAATTTTGTAGGTGTTGATATTTTTATTCCACTGTGGTCCGAGAAGGCGCATGGCAATATTCAATCATATGGAATTTGTTTATGCTTGATTTATGGATAAGTATGTGATCAATCTTGGAGTATCTTCCATGTGGTGGTGAGTAGAATGTATATTCTGTGGTTGTTCGGTGGAATATTCTGTAGGTATCTGTTAAGTCCATTTAGTTGAGCATCAAGTTGAGGTTCCAGATCTCTTTGTTGATTTTTTTGCCTAGATGATTTATTTAGGGGTGTTATTGGAGCATTTTGGTCCCCAGCTATAACAGTGTTAGAATCAATATCTGTTTTTAGTTTACTTAGTAATTGTTTTATAAATGCTGGTCCTCCTGTGTTGAGTGTCTATATGTTTAGGATGGATATTTCTTTTTGATGGATTGAACATTTTATCATTATGTAGTATCTTTCATATCCTTTTAAATTTTTGACAGCTTAAAGGTTGTTTTGTCTGATATTTAGACTGCAGCTTCTGGGAGTCGGGAAGATGAAGGCCAAGCCAGTCAGCCTATGTGAGTCCCCATGTAAGTGAGTGAGTGTATGGAAAATTGTGTGCACATGCTGCTGAGATAGTGGGCGTGTGAGTGACTGACTGAGTGAGGGCTAGGGAACTAGCGGCCAGGGCTCTCCTGGTGCAGTGGCTAGAAGCATAGCACCTGGGGTTGGACCCTAACAAATTCTGGGATGCAGAAGCCAGATGCAACTTTCTTTTTCTTTTCTCTCTCTCTCTCTTTTTGAAAATCAACAAACCCTCCCTGGGAAGAAAATGATGAGAGAGACAGTGTAAGTGGGGTTCAGGAAAGGGTGGTCAGGACCCTGGTGCAATAGCTGGTGTTGCAGCTTCTCTACTTTGTTCCTAGCTATTCCCAGGTCACAGAGGTGGGAGTGCCATTGTTTTTTTTTTTTTTTAATGGACAGATGTTTTCTTTGGAAAAACAACAGAAGAAACTATCACCCCAGGCTCTCCCTCACCATTGAAACAGGAGAGAGACTGCCAGTTCTTGACTTTGCCCCACCATTTCAGTACCTGGCAGGGCTCTGGCAGGGGCTGCAGAGGGATTACAGAGGCAAGTTCCCATGGAAGAGGACAAGAGAGGCATGCCACCACCATCTTGAAGGTGGGGCAGGAAATTGCTCCGATTTGCTCACCATGGAGCAACAGACCCAATCTCTGTGACTGATAGATAACTACTCAGGGATTGATTATGACCCAGAGGGAATATCCTGAGAGCACAAACTTCAGAGGAACCTGACAAGTTCTGAGTTCCAGGCACCCCACTCCCTGTTAGGAAATGGATCCAGCTGAGGGAAAAAGGGTGTGGCCAGAAAAGGATGAGGAAGAACTCCAGAGAGATCAGTGGTGAGTCCAGGGCTGACTCCAACCTCCTCCTCCCCAGCAATCCTCTGAACTTCAGACACACACTGCTGGACCATAGCTGAGAGAGACAAAACCAGGTGGAAGCTGGACATCAGTGGCAATAGGAGAACTCCATTCCAGGATAAGCCTGGCTGGGGCACCAGTGGTGAGAGTACATACCTGGGGAAGCAACAATCTCATGACTCCCCACAGGAAGAGATGTCCCTGACCATATGAGAGTGGGAGGGGAGGACTGTAGCCACCTCCACTGTCCCTCCTCCTTCCCTGCTTCATTCCCTGAGGAGAGAGTGAAAGAGGTGGCTCTGCAGGAGAGAACTGATTAGAGGAACAATTACAGAGCCTGCAATAAGAGGGCAGGATTTCTTTTCAATGATTTTTTAATTTTTTAAATTTTTTTGACTGTTTTCTAGTTCATCTATTTTTAAAATATTTTTCCTTTGTGCATGAATGTGTATGTAAGGGTTTGATCTGCATCCTCCCCCCATATTTTTCTTTTCTTTTTCTGTTTCTTTCTTCTTTTATTTGTCATTTTCTGATTATGTGTGTTTGTGAATGATTGCGTGTTCCTCTTCTGATTTTGTTGTTTTTGGTTTTTGCTTTTTTGTTCTTCTGGGGTTTTTTAATATTCATTTTTTAAAGTTTAAGGTGTGTGCCTATATATGTGAGGGTTTGTTCTGAATCCCTTTTTAATTTTTATTATTTTCCTCCAGTCTTTCTGTTTTTCTTCTGTATTCACTTTGTGCTAGGAATGTGTGTGTGTGTTTAGTTTTCTTGGTTTTTGTTGTTGTTTGTTTTGTTTCACTTTGTCATTATTCCAGTTTATTTGGGGTGTGTGTGTGTATGTGTTCAGTTGCTTTGCACTGGTTTCTGCTTTGCATCGCCATATAGAGTGGTGGTGGGGAGTGGGTCTCAGGGAACACATACCACGAAAAGTGAACATTTTAATTTGCAAGTGGTTTCTGGTTCCTAGCACCCCATCCCCTACTTTATTCTAATTTCAAAAACTAAAAGAGAGAGCAAAGCTTCCGATCCACTGCCCTATTTCAAAATAGAACAAATCCAGAGTCCAGGTAGGGGAAGAATAGAGGACTGAGCAAACATCAGAAGGAAAAGTCTCTCCCACTGACACTGAATAACAGAACTAAAGAGAAAAACAAGTAGTCTATCACAAATGAGGAAAAACCAAAGGAAGGATTCAGGCAATTTCAAGTGCACCAAAGAAAAAACACCTAAAAAATCAAGTTTGGTATCCAAACAATGGAAGTTACCAATGACTGTCTCCAGAAAATGACAGGGATTAGGAAATGGATGCAAAGAATAAATAAGACTCAAGAAAGACAAGATGCAGCACTGAAAAAACTTGTAACACATATTTTGGGCATAAAAAATTTCATTCAGGAAATAAATAACAAGATGATAAGTATGGAAATATAATGAATCCAGCAGAAGAAAGAATCTCACAGCTTGAAGACCAGAACATGGAATTAACTGGATCTGTAAAAAACATAGAAAGAAGACTCAGAAAGAAAGAACAAAGCCTACAAGAGATATGCGATTATATCATGAGGTTGAACCTACACCTGATTGATATTCCAGAAAAAGAAAGGGAGATGGAGAACAACTTACAGCAAGTATTCCAAGAGGTAATTCAAGAAAACTTTCCCCATCTTACCAGGGATGTGACCAGTCAAGCACTAGAGATACAGAGAACCCTCACAAGACATAAAATAAGAAGACCAACCCCTAGACACATAGTAATTCACCAACACCAAGTAGGCACAAAATAAAAAATTCTAAAGGAAGCAAGAGAGAAAGGTCAGACTGCCTACCAGGGAAAACCAATAGGAATAGCAGCAGACCTATTAGCAGAAACATTACAAGCAAGAAGGGAGACTGGAGCCCTATATTCAAAGTCCTCAAAGAAAAGCAATTTCAACCAAGAATTTCCTATCCAGCCAAGCTCAGTTGTATCAGTGATGGAGAATTAAAATCGCTCCCAGACATCCAATCTTAAGAGTTTATGCAGTTTCCAAACTGGCTCTACAGGAGACACTTAAAAAGGTATTAAGCACAGAAGAAAAGAAAAAAAAAAAAAAAAGAAGAAGAAGAAGAAGAAGAATGACCACACATTTCCCCAAAGAACAGCAGAGCACAGAATCAGCAGAGAATACAGTGCAAGAAGAAACTTGAAAACACACACATACATTAAACCCAAAGCTAAAAGAAAACAAGCAAATGAAGAAAAAAACTTTATAAGAACCTCATGACAGGCAGAAACAATCACATTTCAATAATCAGCCTGAATGTGAATGGACTAAATGCACCACTGAAAGACACAGAATGGAAAACTGGATAAGAAACCACGACCCAATTATTTGCTGCATCCAGAAGTCTCATCTCACCGCAGGGGACACAGACAAACTCAAAGTTAAAAAATGGAAAATGAGTTTCCAGGCAAAAGGATCAGAAAAGAAGGCAGGGATTGTGATCTTAATATCACACAAAATAACTTTTAAGTTATCAAAAATTAAAAAGATGCAAAAGGACACTATATAATAATAAAAGGTTCAATCCATCAACAAGAACTATCTATCCTAAACATATATGCACCCAACACAGAAGCACTAGCATTTATAAAGCAACTACTAAGTAAGCTAAAAAAAGATACTGACTGTAACACTATTATAGCAGAAACTTGAATACCCCACTGACAGCCCTAGATAGGACATTGAGGCACAAAATCAACAAGGAGATCGAGAACCTAAACTTGACACTTGACCAAATGGACTAATAGATACCTACAGATTATTCTACCCAACAACCACAAAATATACATTCTACTCATCACCACATGGAACATACTCCAAGGTGGATCACATCCTTGGTCATAAATCAAGCATAAGAGATTCCATTGTGTTGAAATCTTGCCATTCTCAGACTACAGTGGAATAAAAATAAATATCAACACCAACAACATTTCCCCAAAGTCCACAAGGACATGGACACTAAATAGCATGATACAGAACAACTACTGGGTCAACACTGAAATCAAAGCAGAAATTAAAAGATTCCTGGAAACAAATGAAAATGAAGAAATATCTTAGCAAAACCTCTGGGATGCCACAAAAACAGTTCTAAGAAGGGAATTTATGAGCACAAATCAAGAAAATGGAAAGATCACAAGTGGAGAGCCTAATGAATCTCCTAAGTGAGCTAGAAAGAGAAGACCACCAAAACCCCAACTTTAGCAGAAGAATCCAAAACACCAAAATAAGAGCCCAAATATGGGACATAAAGGAAAAAAATGCCATAGAAAACATCAACAAAACAAATAACTGGTTCTTTGAGAGAATTAACAAGATTGATGAACCAATAGACAGAAAGATCAAGAAAGAGAAAGAAAAAGTCCAAATAAACACAGTGAGAAATACAAAAGATCTTATAAAAACTGATCCCAAAGAAATACAAAAGATTATCAAAGATAACTATGTACAATCATATGGAAACAAACTTGATAACCTAAATGTAATGGGTTATCACTTAACCTCCCCAGGTTGAAAGAAGAAGGCTTGAGACACAAAATAGACCAATAACAACCCAGGAAATTGACTCCGTTATAAGAAAACTGCCTACAAAAAAAAAAAAAGCCCTGATCAGATGGCTTTCCAGCAGAATTCCACAAAATGTACAAGGAGGAGCTGATACCAATCCTATTGAAAATATTCCAGGCAATTGAGAAAGATGGAATTCTCCCCAGATCATTTTATGAAGCTAACATCACACCAATACCCAAACTGGGTAAATAGCCAATAAAAAAGAAGAGAGAACTATAGGCCAATATCCCTTATGAACATAGATGCAAAAATCCTCAATAAGATTCTAGTAAATCAGATTCAAAAACACATATCAAAAATTATCCACTATGATCAAGTCGACAACATCCACAGGATGCAGAACTGGTTCAACATTTGTAAAACCATAAATGTAATTAAGTACATCAACAAATGTACAAACAAGAACCACATGATTATCTCATTAGATGCAGAAAAAGCTTTTGAAAATGTCCAGCATCACTTCTTAGGTATAGAAGGAACATACGTCAAAATAGTAAGAGCCAACTGTGATAAACCCACAGCTACCAAATTGCTAAATGAACAGAGACTGGAAACATTCTCCCTGAAAACTGGAACAAGACAAGGATGCCCACCCTCACTCCTCTTGTTCAACATTGTGTTGGAAGTCCTAGCTGGGGCAATTAGACAATAGAAGGAAATCAGGGGTATCCAAATAGGAAAATAAGAAGTCAGGTTAAGCCAGGCTCAGTGGCTCAGCTTGTAATCCCGCATCTTTGGGAGGCTGAGGTGAGTGGATTGCCTGAGCCTGCGGGTTCGAGACCCGCCTGGGC